>NW_012130113.1:1105896-1109956 GCF_000143395.1 Atta cephalotes | reverse complement strand
TATATATAAATATTATTAAGCAAGATCCGTTTCGGAAATAGATTTCTTTCTCTTATTCAACTAATTATTATAATCGAGAATAAAAGAAAATATTAAAAATTTGCTATATATGTATATAGCAAATTATATGTATTTACATATTACATATGATTTCAGATACTGTGAATTGTGTGAGAACCGAGGCGACTGACCTTTTCTGAAATAGCATTGTCCTTTATTGGGGTGCTCTCGGTTTTTCTCGGATTTAATTCCGTCTCCATATATCGTTCATCATTGCTTGAGTCATGATAAGAATATCCTTTCTCGTTATACAATTAGTGATCTTCTAAAAATTCCAGTTACGTATTATATATAGATTTTTAGAATCTAATTACTTACAATTGTCCATTTTTACTCGATCTTTTCCTAAAAATTTATATTGCAACTCGAATTAAAAATACTATCTATTCAATAATGACATCAATTCAATAATGATATCAATAATGATATCAATTAACGTCTCGTTAATATAACAAGAGAAATGATTGCGAAAGAGAAAAAAATATTGGATTTCTTTAGAAAAAAAATGATGTCAAAACTATTATAGTTACAAAAAAGCCAATTAATTTTTAATAAACTCTTTTTACATAAATACTTATATTCTTTTTTTCTCTCTTCAAATAACTCGCGCTTTATAAATACGAATAACGATAATATTTTTTTCCGATATTATCCCGCAATATCGGATGAAAACTAATTAGCCAATCTACATTAAATCTAAAAATTTGGACAAACTATTTTTGTATGTGCGTGTGTGTGTGTAATAATTAGAATATTCTCCAATATACGACCTTTAAGCAAGAATATATTACTTTTGAGGATTTTCGCTCGAGAAGGGACAGAAATAAAAAATAGAATACGAATAGAAATTCTCATTACAGGCTCGTTCGTGAAGGAACCAAGGGATTTGCAATAAGAACCGAGATATCACATAGTCTTATGACGTCCGTGGTATCGTATTTTGATACGAAGTCTTTCGGGAATCAGAATTTCCGCTGTAATTGACCGTATATTTGTCATATGAATACTGTGAGATCGATATTCCGAATACGAAATAAACAAGAAGCAAATAGTAAACTTGATCGCCTTCGATATTTAAATGTAGGAAAATCGCACGATTTAAAATACTACAATAATTATTGTGGACATATACAATTTTGTTACGGTGGAGTCATGTTCCACATAAATTTATTGAAGTCATATAGATAATTAGACTCTAAAAATCTATATATAATACATAACTGTTACATATATATATATTGGATTGTCCGGAAAGTTCGTGCCGACTAACCTATATATAATTTAATAAATGTATACTAAAATTTAAATTTTCTATGTTTCAATTTTCCTTCAACATCGGCACGAACTTTCCGGACAACCCAATATATACATACGTACATACATCACATATATATATATATATATATATATATATATATGTATATATACACATACATATAAATACTTCGCAGTGTTTTGTATTATATAATTTTTTATAAGTTTATTGCAAAAAATATCATTTCATCGGGTAAGATTTTTTTCGCAATAAGTTCTTTGTAAAGTTCTAATCATGCTCATTTGTATCATAATTAAACTGACATTATTGAATTGAAAAATGTAATATTAAAATAAAGTCTTTTGGAATATTATTAAAAAATAAATCGTAGATTATGTATTATTTAATCATTTCATAAAATATTTTCTCTGTATATGTTTATAAGCACAAAATAAACAATTAAGGAAAATTTTTTATAGTTTAAATTTGTATAAAATAATATTTTATTATTGTAGCTCATTTACATTCTTTTACATTCTATAAGTTTTCTGTGATCATAATAATGAAGAATCAAAGAAGTTAAAAATACATTCATTATTATTCATATTAACTTACAGATCATGTAACCATTAGAATTAATAATTAAGAACTGCATGTATTTTCAATCACAGATTTAGATAACATATTATATCCTCATGCTAATTAATCAATATATTTCACTTCATCAATGCTCCTGTATAGACAAACTTCTTCAATGTTTGCCAAGCTTTCCACACTTGGATCTATTATAATAATTTTTCAATTTAAATTGTAAGTAAATAGAATTCATATAGATGTATCAGGTATAGTAAGAATAATAACGCATACACATAAGAAGCGTATTAAGTGAATATATTGATCGTCCATCAATATAAATGACATACATGTATATTTACAATGATATACGAGACTTAAAAATTGATTAATTAGTCATATATAGCTATTAAGGTCATTTTAGTCATTTAAAGTAAGCGTGCTAATTCGATCTCACGGAAAGGCATTACTTTATGGAATTATTACGTTGTAACAAAATTTTTTTTTCATAAATCTGTTTATCCCGTCAACAATTGTATGATAAAGATAAATCATATCAATCAAGTATAACCTAATATAACGTAAATTAATGTAACAACATAAAATACGTTAAATAAGACGTTTCTGTAAGATATAAAATGTCCTTTTACTAATTATGAAAATGTCTTCGTCAATCACAAATTTTATTCTTTTAACACTAGAAAAACGGGATAAAGAAGTTAAATTGACTCCAATAATCTTTCTAGATAATTAAAAAAAAATTCAACCATTTTATGTAATTGAAAATTTTTTTACTAAAATTAAGAACATGAAAAATACTGAAAAGTCACAAAAGGATATCACGTAGAAGCAAAAAGTTATATTGAAAAAAGTTATATTAGTTTGAATTTCGCGAGGAACTAAATTTGGCTACCTCGGTCCTTCTAGTTAAAGCAAATAATTTTTTCCTACACATCATACAAAAATAACGGAAATATTTACCGTAGTAATGATAAAAAAAAGAATACTCTATATATAAATTTTTTCATATATTTTATAACTCAGGCGAGAAAATATATTGTCTAAAAAATAAATAATTATATTGATAATTACGCATTTGGTTTTATAGAATACTTACTTGTAAGAATGGCAATAATTACATTGATTTAGGAACAATGCGGTACCATATATCATTTAAGATAATTTTAGCGAATTGACAAAAATGTTTTCAAAAATGAATCATAGTTACCTATTAATTTCCACAAATTAAAAAGATGTAACTTTTAAGATGTCACTATTATATTGATATAAGTGACTGTGGAATAAAAATTTTAAAAAATGGAGACATCTCACTGTTGGTTTTTTATATTCATTTTCTTATACTTTAAGCAGATCTCCCTCTCTTTCTTTATCTAATTAAAGTAACGAAAAATCTTTCTTTAAATGCAAATATGTATATATATATATATATATATATATGTATATGTACACAAGTTGTACTGCAGTTATAGTACAATCGATTAAAAAATAGTTGTTCTTAATTCTCGTATTACCAATGAGCAGATATCTTATGTTCACCAATTGTTCTATATAACTATATATTCCTATAACACAATTTAAAATTCTGAAAAGATGTATCTTTCATGAGAAATGAATTCAACTGAATGTATCACAATCCTTGGAAATGGCTGCTTTTTTTTTTAAAGGAGAATGCCAGTTGTAGCTAAGAAATACAATCTGAAAGAATAAAAAAATAGAATCAATAAAGCAACAATACAAGATATAAAACAAGATATAAGACACTTATAAATAAAAAACCTATCATAACATTAACATTAACATTATATAAAATATTATATTAAATGTTAATATTAATTATTTAATAATTACTAAATATTAAGCAAGCATTTTTTGTATTTAAGAAAAATAAATTTTCTCTGGCTTACTATAATTTTTTAAAACTATTTTTACTCGAGAAGAAAATCAGTTTTGCTTAATGATTCAACATATCTCCTCTTCATTCTAATAGGAATTATACGTAATAACAAAAATAACTATTACATTATATATATATATATATATATATATATATATTAGTTGGTTCGGTACGTAACGTGTCGTCGTTGTTAGAAGTAAAGTTACGAACGACAAGTAAAATTTTAAATTTTATATACTATTTAATTAATACAGTAG
>NW_012130113.1:1095219-1105876 GCF_000143395.1 Atta cephalotes | reverse complement strand
TAAATTACATAGGTTAGTCGGCACGAACTTTCCGGACAACCCAATATATATATATATGTATGCTGAAAAAATATATGTATATATAAAATATATGTATATAATATATGTGTATATAATAAAATCAATTACTTGCAAGCAAAATCAATTAAATTATCAGTAGTATCAGATATAAAACAGAAATTGACACAGAAGCTATATTATATGGTTTATAAATAAAGATCAATTAGACTCGAATGACGAGTCTTAGAAATAAAATAAATAGATATGTATAGAAAGTAATTTCTGAAAGAGATGCATTAATACTTAGTCATATTATTTGATACTGACACTTAAACTGAAATATCTGTCGATTCAATTTATTTTTTCTCGTCCTTAAGATCCTTTACATTCTTCAGTTCGATAAGCTTATTCGTCATAGCCTCATGATACGCATCTAGTAATTCTTGCGTAGATAGTTTAGAGCATATGCTCTTAAAAATATTAAGTAAATTCTCTTTGGATACGTCATCATCTTCAATATGCGCAATTGTGAATTGGGACGTCCACAGTTCGTCTAAAATGCGTTTAGTCATAACGGGGGACTGCTTTAACGCTTGCGCTATGTCTCCCGAGCTGTTATTCTGCAAAGCAATGTCGAGAACTACTGGCGCAGGAATAAGTTCCTCATTTGCTACAGTATGACTAATAATTACGTCCATCGGCAATCTTTGTAACATAGCATTCAAACTCGACAATTCCGGCATGGATTGCTTGATACCTTCTTTTTCTTCCTGCTTTAGCTTCTCTGATAGTATCTCAATGATTTGGGACGATGTGCATTTTTGACAGATTGTGCTTTTTAATTCATCAAAGTCCAAATTGTTTAGGCCCTCAGCTATGTTGAGTTTCTTGCTATATACTTTGAGCACCTTATCAAAGAATTGTTTGTCATGGCTAAAAATATCAGGCAATTTAAGAAGGACTTTGTTAACGCCACACGCACGGCAGGCTGCTTTTAACGATGCCTCGTTAACTTGTTGTTTATTCTGCAAGCCGAGCATTTTGATCGTTTCCTTCAATAGTTCTCCCTCCTTCAAATGTGCCATCTTCACCTGAAAGTTAATCTTCCGTTTATTTGATGAACAATCGGTACAATCAGTATATGAAAAATAAAATTTACCTTATATTGTAGGAGAATTGCTTCGGGACTGCATCTTCTAACTGCGCTTTCCATCACCTGATTTAAGTCGATTTCGTCCAGCAATTCTGCAAGCGTCATTTGAGACGCAACAGATTTCGTGGATTTTTGAACAGTCGACGTAGTGGAACCGACTTCATCAGTACTGGTACCAATGGAAGAGTGCGTGATTAGAAGTTCGTCAATTGCACTTGAAGATACGATAGGATCTTTTGATATGTCCAAACTGGCATTTGAAGATAATGCTTCTTGGCTCGTAGTTCTGCTTAAAGAAATATAATAATTTTTTTATATTTTAAATTACCCATATAATAAAATGCAAATGTCTTGTTTATAAAATAAAAAAAGATGACGTACATGATTTCAGAGGATGATGAAGGAATTGGCACAGATTCGACATCTGTAGACATTTCAGGTTTTGAAATTTCAGCAATGATGGATATCTTCGCGCTTGTTTGTTCATTCTTCTTCAAAGTATCTAAGTTTGGCAAATCAGGATTATCTGGAACTACGGGTTCCAGTGAAATATCTATATCACTAGTGATAGATTCTGTTTTATCCGAGTCTTCTGTAGAATCCTCTCTCGACAAGTTATCCGAGACATTCTCGGCGGGCTGGATAAGTGGTATACTACAAGTTAAAAATTCATTATTATTTGTTGCAGATCCTGTTTCAACATCAGATATCAAAGTGATTGGTACGATTGACTCTTCGTCCATCGTCTTAATAGGCAATTGCTTCACTTCATTTGACTCGTTATCGGAAGGCTCCGTTTGTTTATATGTACTTTCAAACTGCTCCAATACCTTCTTCACAAATTCAGTTTTTGGTTTACCTTTCACGGGCATTCTGTCAACTTCACGTTCCGATAACCGAGCAAAATCACCAATTGTGTGCATATCTCTGTTTGCAAAGTATGTAATTAGATGATTTTTCCAAAGAGGATAAGTCAATCGTTCAATGATAGAATTGATAGGTTCCATGCATAATGATAATGTTGGATAAATTGAATGCGTGGAATCAAAAAATTCAGGATCAAGTTCTGTATTATTTGTAATCTCTTGGTTTTGAGGGTCTTGTGTCGAGGATAAACTCTCAAATATGGAGTCCGTTACTGATAAAGTATCCTGTTCCGCCAAGTTTTCTATCGCTTGCGTACTGCTGCGTATCGGCTTTTCACAGAATATCTCGTCTGCATTTACAGTAGAATTTAATTCGGTGATATTCTGGATGTCTACAGTATCCTCCATATTTATCAGATTATCGTCTTTATTGGGTAAAGCGTCTATCACAGAATCATCAGTCACATTCAATTTGATAGAATCTACCGAATTATTCTGGATGATCATATTTATGTTGTTACTCGTCTGATCATTATTCGATTGATCATTACTCGTCTGATTATTATTTGTCTGATTATTACTCGTTTGATCATTTATCGTGACATTAATCTTTGCATTCATCCCATCAAAGATATCTTGCTGCGTTTCAGTATCTTCCGTTCTGACATCTATCGGCGAAGTGTTGTCAGAATTTTCAGACGATAAAGATCGTTGATCTTGATTTGAGATAATTGAATTCGTAATTGTCTCAATTTCCTGTGCTAATTCTAATTCATGGACAACATCAATCCTCGCACAAAAATTTGTTTTAATAATATTACTACTTTCTAGAGAATCTGCAGGTATTTGCTCATCAATATTCATAGCTTCTGCATATGCTTCAGATATTTTATTAGTTAGTGATTCATTCTTTTTCTCGACTTCCGCCGTTTCAGTACTGTTTTCATCCTGAATATTATCCTCATTCACTTTTTCTGCGTCATCAAATGATACAAGTTTAAGTTTGGTTTGCTTGAATTTAATCGGAGAATCCTTCTTCGGCATGGAACGTGTCGTTGAATATTTAATCGTTTTTTGCGCAGTAGTGATTTCATAGCCCATTTCTTTTGACACCGGAGGATCTGCAAAACTAACTCGCTTTCGCTGTAACTAAAAAAAAATATCAAAATATATTTTAAATCTATAACTTCAAAATAAATTTTAATAAAAAGTGTCTTAAAATAACATACAAAATAAAGATGTAATATGAGATAAAAAATAATCTTTAATTTAGTTTATTCTTCAGAAAACACAACATACATATAATAATATAAAATGTACAGAAAATACCTTAGAAGTTGAAATATCTGAATCTGATTCATGACCAGATTTAAAATCTGGTAGGCTTGACCGATTACGTTTAAGAATACTAGCACTTGGAGATGCGGTTAAAGAAGGTGGATTAGCACTTGACCATTCCAGTATTGGTAGATCCTCCTTTTCATGTAATGATACATTTCTTTCATTTTCTTTGTCAGCTGAACTTTCCGTTGATAAGGAATCTGATGCATTCAATTTAAATGAAAGCTTCTCGCCATCGTTTTTCAAAGTAGCGAACGTATGTGTCGATGAAGATGCGGAATAATCAGTCGATCTCATATTGCTGAAAATCTTTTCTTGCCGACTGCCAGAAGGCCCACCTATTTTATCTATTTCTTTAATCACGGATGTCTTTTTATTTGTTGATATTTCATTCTCTGTATCCTTCGTTTTCAATTTTTTTACGGATGATTCTTCCTCTAATACAACAGGGTTATCACTTTCGAGTAGCGCCTGATTCGTGACTAAACCCAGCATATGAGCAGCACGCCCTGTGAAAGGTTTCGGTTTAGAAAATATTTTGCTTCTTGGCGAAGAAAAGGTAATTACACTTGTAGATTTAATCGATGATGAATTGTCAATTGTTTTTTGATCTTCTAAAAGTAAATTCGTATTAGAATTATCAGTTTTCTCAACCGAGTCTTTATCTGTGTTATTTGTGTTTTCTTCGTTTTTCGTTTCTGTATTACTGTCAGGATTAGTTTCATCTAATTCGTCACATGGATCAGATACATCATTATCATCGCAATCTATGGGAACAGATTCAGGTACATAATTTTTATCAACCATCGCATCAGAAGTTTTAGTAGCATAGACATTAGTCATTTTATCAATCTTGATAAAACATTGTTTTTCGCTACATATTTTATCTAATTTTAAACTGACGTTAGGAGCTTGCGAACTTTCAACGACATCTTCGATTTCATCTTGACTCTGTTTGCTTAGTTTCGCAAGTCTTACGTCTGAGTTAGATTTCAAATTATCTTCACGTCTTTCATCTTCACTAATATTATATTTTCCAGTTTCACTAATATCAGTTTGACTGGATGTCGAAATTAAACGAGTCATACCTGTATCAACATTTTTAAATTCAGATACCTTATCAGTAATATCATTGGACTTAACATCTTTATCTTTATTGACGTCTTTATTAATGTCTTTGTTAATTTCTTTATTAATATCTTTATTAACATCCAAATCATTTTTATTAGGCTCTTGTTTGCTTCGTCTACTCCGTCTCTTAGCGATTTGATCTGTATCATCTACATCTTTTGTATTTTTCTCCTGCGCTTTTGGAGATCTCTTTGATCCATCAGCAGATTTCGCATCTACGACGGATTTCAATTTAAAGCTCTTATTATCAGGTATCCCGTATTTCCTTAATCCATGTACTACCGTTTCACCTTCATCCAAATGTTTGACTCGACGGCGATTTATTGCAGGACAGTCAAATACCATATCAATCTTTAAACGAGATATTTCATTTTTTACACGTTGACTCACATTATCCATATTTATGTCAGGAAAAATGTCATTACTTCTCGATGATTCACCACTATTATCGCTTTTAAATGTAATTAATTTTCGTTTTCGACGTTGAGCGCTTCCAGTATCTGATTCAGTATCCGACAACTTACGTTTAATGCCTTTCTTATTTTCATTAACATTTTCTTTAATATCGGTGTCATCATCTGACTTCTGTTTACTATTTGTACCAGGTTTCCCCTGAGTAGTCTTCATTCTTAATGTTCTATGTATATTTGTTATACTTGAATCTTTTTGAGTTTCGACAGTTTCATCGTCTTTTAATGAAGTTGATTTTGTCATGCTATTACGATTTCGTCGTTTAGTACTGTCTGACGGAGATGATTTTTCTTCATGCATTTTATCATCTTCGGGAAACTCATCCCGAGATTCAAAATTCAATTTTTTTGGAACAGATTCTATTGTATTCATTATAATATCTCCATTTTCATCTACTTTTGATGTAGTATCTTTTTCACTGGTAGATGCTACATGTGAAGACAAATTCGTTTGTTTTGATGTATCCTGCTTTTCGTTAGATTCATCGATTTTCAATTTTTTCATTGCATTTTCATTTTGCTTAATCTCGACAGTATTTTCCTCAATATTTTCCAACTGGTTACTACAAACATTATCAGCTGTTTTATCTGTCACATTAGAAAGTTCTATTTGTTTATCTGTAACTTTATTTTCCTTATTAGCATCATTATCAATGGCTTTCTGCATTGTAGAATCGCTCTTTTTATTGTTGACTTTATCGATTTCATTAATCTCTTTGGCTTTAATATCAAACCATTGTTGCAAATTTTGAGAATTTTGCGAGGATGATTGAGAAAGATCATTATATAATGCCGGTATATCATCTCTTTTCCTCTTCAAAGTTTCTTTTTGATGCTCAGTCAAACGATTAACATCAAATTTCAGATCTGTTTTTATATACACATAATCCTATAACAAATTTAAAAATATAAAAAATATTAGCTAAATAAATACAAAAACATTTTCAATGTAAAATAAAAAAATATTATTTACTTGCGAATTGGGTTCAGGTACTACAAGTGTATTTTTATCACTTTTTTCAGATGATTTACTGGATACTGATTTTGTGATATTTGACTTTTTATTCAAAAAACTTCCGCCTATATGCATCTCCTTTGTATCTCCTGTTTGTGTCTTTTTCTTCATATCAGGTTTTATATAAGATTTCTCTTTTAGTTTTTCTGTATGTAGTTTTTCTATTTCATCTAAAATGCATTTAGCGGTACTGTCCAAGTTATTCCTAATTTTAAAAATAGATTGTGCCGAATATTTTATATTTAAATTAGTATGGTGCAAGGCTGTTACAATTGCGTGTTTGTACGACGATAAGAGTTCGTGATCTAATTTTTTTAGTCCTTTAAAAATACTGACAATACATTCCCATGTGGCTGTAACCTACAAATAAAATTGCCAAAAATAAATAACTAGATAATGTAAAAATCAAATGCTTTGTGAAAAATATTGATGTCGTACTTCTTTAACCAACCCCACTACTTTCGATGAAAGTATAAGTTCCATCACTGATTTACAACTATATAAATATGACGTTATTTTTTGCAGACTATGTCCATATATGGTACTAAGTAAAGCTGTTAATGCTTTTAGAGCGATTATAGTGTTACGAGTGTTTACATTAACAGAATCTGTTATGACATCTGTTATTAATAGTAAAATGGATGGAATTTCATCTTGAGCTAAACATAAATTATGCGAAAATATATATTATCATGTTCTGAGTATTAATATTAGCGTTTTATATAAATTATTTATTCTACATACTCAACAAAGACTCGTAATTAACAGTGCCCAATAAGATGTCTAAGCAGTTTGCAATAAAAGTACAACATTTTGTATTTGTACTTAAACAATTCCGCATCATGTTTGCAGTATCGAGTAAGATTTTATTTGGTTTCATTGTAGTTACCAAATCCGAATGCAATTCGACTTCTTTGTACATAGTTTTCCACACTATTACTGATTGATTCGTTTGAGCCTATTATATATAAAAAGCAGTTTTCAGCAAATTATAGTACTAAAGAAAATATATTTAAAATTATACAAACCTGCGTCATATCGTCCAGATATACAGGAAATGATAAAACTGATAACATAATTTTAAAGTTATCCTCACCATTGATTTCAGTGCTTCTTATGTATTTTGTAAAAATTTCTGCTATTATACACCATAAATCTATATAAACTGATTCTTTAGTACTCCTGAAACACATTGTTGATTAAACAATTAAATATATTATTAAAATTATTTAAACTTACTTTTTGTTAATATATACTGATTTCAAATTTTCCATTATTGTTTCTAGAAACCCAAGCACACCTGAGGAATATGAAAATTCTGAACTAACACATCGCTCCAGAAGGCACTTGATTGTATTACTGTCTTGATTCCTATAATACGGATTTATAAATGTTTTATATAATATAAAATATATACTACATACAAACATATTGACAATTAATGTAAGTTACTTGAATAAAATGTGTGACAACACTTCATCGAGTATTGGCGACGTTAACAATTTTAATACCAGTTCTGGCAATGCATTATCATGAAATTCAGTTTTTTCGATAATGCAATTAAGACTTGGCAAAACTACATCAAATATCATATTTCTCACCATGAGTTTGTCTATATGGTTTCCCAATTCAGTTACAACTACTATCACATCTCTATACAAATGGTCCTGTAAAATTCAGTAAAATTCAGTATGTAAAATAATAGTCAAAATTCTTATTTTATATACATGTGTTTTGTGTCACAAGAACAAGAAAGTTAAATATATATTAATTAACCTTTGTTGTAAGTTTAACAGTTCGTATATATATCATCAAACTTGTCCATAGCGTTTTACCAAGCTGAAAACGATATTTCATTTCTTTATCTGTAATTTGACCAAGAATGAGCAAGGCCTCTGCTATACTATGAATAATGCTTTTGGAACATTCTCGAAATACATCATAAGATATAGCATGAGGAAGTCTTTCTTCTAACATTGGAGAGCAAACTGAAACAAGATCTTCCTTTGCGACAAGTAATTGACCCAAAGCATCCACAGCAACCATTTTTGTTTTAAAAAATCTTTTGCCTGGAGAAGCAACAACGTCAAATTTGGAAGAAAGCAATGGTGTATCCCCAAGTGGTCCAAAGCAATAATTTAAAAATTGTGTGATAACGGGAGTAGCAAATTTCTCAATATCTCTATACAATTTAACAATTAAATGCCACCAAACTTCTAGTTTTGTCAATGCAATTAATTCAGTTTTACTATTCTTTGCATTTAGTGGAATACAGAGTAATTTTATTCTTCTAGCAGTAGCAAGTTCTTGATGATCTAAAGCGAAATTGTCAATCAATAATCTCCACGAAAGAAAAGCTTGTCTGCAATATAATAAAAAATCGATTAGTTTGTCATAGATAATTAAGAATTAAAATTTAATTGTAGAGCTGCAATATAATAGTTTCACCTGCGTATAATAGGATCAGTAGACTTGAAGGCCTTTTCCTCGACACTCAGTAAATTATTTATAAGATTAGCACCACGATGAAGATCTGTGCCAAGGAATTGGATAGTAGTGTTCCATTGTGTAGTCCAATCCAGTTCACATGCCGCTACTAACAGCAACATGCGTTTGTAATATGCAGATTGTAAATTGGTCTTATATTGTGTCCATATATCAGGATACTCTTTACAAATATGAGCTGACGAATTTGTTGTAAGAGCTTGTTGCAAAAGTTTCAAAGCGGGACCCCGCTGGCGCTTGTGTCCCATATAGGCCAATGTTACAACTTTATCCATCAGTAATGTATCAAACTAAAAAAGAAAAAAACAAATATTTCCAATTCTGAATGTAATTTGAAAAATTGTTCATGACATCATATTTATACCTTTTGAACACTTTGATCAAATGTTATAGAAGCCATTCTGTACAATCTTCTCAAAAGAGCAAGTGCACTATAGTTTACTTCTTCCTCTAGCTTTTGTTCATCCGATAAAAGCTGTTGTTCAATCTTTGTCAACATTTGCAAATTATCCACACATGCTGTTGGTGTTAACCATTCCATTAAAGTAGGCTGTATATTAATCAAGCAGCTCTTAAAAAAATTTAGAGCTTGTCCGTCATTAGCAGCTGCAGAAATAGCATTGTCATCTAATACCTCCAACAGTTTGAATATTTTTAATCTAAAATCAAGGGAGAGACTAGTATTTTGTTACATTATATAGAATGTATAAATTTTTATAACAAATTTAATCAAACAAACCTTGTTTTTAAGTCTGTCTGTAGCATTGATTCAAAAAGATGTAAAGAATGTGTACGAAACTCATGCATGATGGTATTGAATGCTGCCAATGCTTCAATTTGAAAGGTTCCATCGCTCTTTGTGAACGATTCTATAACCAGCTTTAATAAATCCTTGTATCGTTCTTCTTTAATAATACCACATGTCTCTAACTTTCTAGCTTGACTATAAGACAAACATAGAGTCTTTATTGCAAGACATCAAGGAAAATTTTTTATCACATATATACACGCAAATATACTCAATATCTTTATTCAATAATACAAATGTATATATAATGTACATAATATATATTTCTAAGTAATACAATGTTATTGCGTTCCATTCGTGATCTTATACTAAATCAGACAAATCTTCCTTGGTAAATTTATAGTGAACATTAACAACATTAACAACATTAAAAATCTAAATTTTTCAATTTTATATTTATTCAAAATTCATTCTATAAGACAGTTAAATTTACAACATGAAAAAAGATACTGTTAATAAATCTTTCTGTAAGTTTTTTTTCCTCTTATTTTCTCGCAATTTTTTCCTCTTTTCTCTCGAATCCTGACTAACACGAGATAAAACAAGATGCAAAAAATATAATGTAGTAAAGGCTGCTTTTTTTTAGAGACATAGTCCACACAAATGACATTCTAAATATTATCTTCTTGTGACATTAAATAAATAACAAAGACAAAATGAAAAGTGACAAACTCGTGTCACTGTATTTTTTGAAAGGCAAGCAGTCGGAGTCAGATCCGATATCCATAATCTTTACAATTAACTGAATGATTGTTGCCTCGTTTATCCTAATCTAACGTTCACCTCGTGTGTCAAACATGGGGATCTCATCGCAGTACTTGGTTATGTTATCCTCGTCTCTCTCGGAGCATACTCGCGATAATTTTACCTGGCGATATAGAGCAAAGCATCGCGCTTGTCCCTGGTATTGTTATTATCTCGCAACGCCTTCAGCATTCTCTGGAAGGTCGCATTCGAGGTCGCCATCTCGTTGCGTCTCCTTTCTTTTGCTTGCCTTCCACGCAACAATCCGATTACCGATCACTATTCATCTCACGCCGCGCGCGCGAACCGGCGCGACTCTTCTTCTCGGCCACTTCCAAATAGGTTTTGTACGTGCTGACTTCCACAACCTGGATACCGAGTTTTTGTTGCCAGGAGGGCGAATATGTCCGACACTCCGAAGCTTACTGCGGCGCTTTCCTAACAGAGAGGAGGGAGTGGAAGAGAGGTATAGAGAGAGAGAGAGAGAGAGAGAGAGAGAGAGAGAGAGAGAGAGAGAGAGAGAGAGAGAGAGAGACGTACGTACGACGTACGTACGTACGTACGTACGACGACGTACGACGTACGTACGTAACGTAACGTAACGTAAGTACGTACGTAGTACGT
>NW_012130113.1:1084198-1095199 GCF_000143395.1 Atta cephalotes | reverse complement strand
GAGAGAGAGAGAGAAAGAACAAGCAATTCTCTCCGCGTCACAAATCGGGAAGCGATTCCGTCCGGAACACAAATATATCTGTATTGCGTGTGTCTGTACTGTAAGATCTGTAAGCAATGCAACACTGCACCATCTGCACGGTCCCCAGAATGTTCTACTTTAGGACAAGGTGGGGAAGACTCCGAGTATCGGTCGTTTCCCACAGACCAAGGTTCTGGTCTTCTCGTTCCTTTTCCTTTTCCGTATAACGCGGCAGCATTCGCAAATTTTCGTCGCAATCAAAGCAGACTACTCCACAGTCGAGTCCGACAAACAAAAGTGGAGAACCGCGTTTGTTTTGCCCGCACGCAGCTTCGCGCGCCAACCGAAGTTCACGAAGGCGCTCGCGTGGCCACCGTAGCTGGCACCTTGTCCGCCTTGTCTCATCCCTTCTAAGTTAGCTAATGTTTAGTTTTAGCGGGAAGCGACCGAGAGTGATCCGGGAAAGAAGAATGGAGGAGGGAGGAAGATAGTCAAAAAGAGAATGAGACAACCAAAAAGATAGCGAGACTAATACAGAAAAATATCTGCAACGAATTTCAATTTGTCATTGCGATGACGCAGAAATACAAGTATAGACTCTCAAGAGAATTTTGCACATCTCTTCTCAATAGGATGTATTTCGAATCGAAATTGAATTTTTCGTCCTGAAAGTCAAGATTTCGATGCATTCTTCCTTTAATCGTTCGTACGGTATTATGATTCCTCCTGCGTTTGTTACTTTTCCAACCTCCTGTCCCTTCTGATTCCTCATCCATCAGATCCATCTCCGAAAGACGCGCGCATGTTGCGCAGAAGGTATCTCCCTTTAATCTACCCCTTTAATAAATCTCTCATCTACATGTGTATGTGCATATCGTGTATATATGTATAATATATATATGTGGGTGTGTACAAACATAATTTCTGTTTCAGCAGAATGTGAGAACGCAATTGCGCATTTTGAAGACGCGTGATAGAGAGAGAAAGAGAGAAATCGAACACGTGGTGTTAGGTGTATCGACGCATATTCTTCTCATCTAGCTTTTTCTTTGGTAAGTTCACTTTGTCGCTACTTTTTTCTACCCCTTCTTCTCTTTTTCCCCTTCCGAAAATTTCTTTCATGTATTCATAGCTTGGTCGATTCTCGAACAATTCACAAATCGTTTCTCCATCCCTCTCTTCATTTCATAATAATCCTAATTCTCTAGGATTATATCAAAACTCGAAAAGTAGGAAAGATGTCAAGGGAAAAAATTCAGAAAAAGACATAGGAAATGTCGAGGGAAGAAATTCAGAAGTAGATATGGGAAACTTGTTTTCCATTGAAATTTGCAAAACGTCGAAATTATGAATTTTAAAAATAAACGGATCGTATGTATATCGATATTAGAATTTGTGTATAAAATCTGAATATTTAATATAAGTTTACCTACTTTAAAAATATATATGATTTATTTGGAGTAACAAAGAGAGTAAGATAAGAGTGCAGAGAGCACATGTTATATTTATGAACCATTATGTCCAGTTTTTAAGCGACGAATACGATATTGGTCCGATCATTTTAGCTACACATTTTCTGAATTTAAATAATTGAAATAAATTCATGTTTAGGGAAAAAAAAGAAATGTAAACAAAGTGTAAAAAAGTGCAACCAAAGTAAATAGCCCTTGTCTCTTGTTTATCTCCTGCAAACTTTATGATCAAAAATAGCGAGAATATAAATGTCTTCTTCTTTAATGATTAATTATTCGTGAAAATTAATTAAAAAAGGACATTTCGGAAACTTCTTGATTTTTTCATTTTGCAGGAAGAAGAATTCATTTGGCACAATATCTAAAAATTTATCGCAAATCATGCTTGTATAACATTATCTCTTTAAACCTCATATATGCTCGTAAAAGAGGTTAGGAATAAATCGTCCCGTGTCAATGTTACAGTGGAAAAAAGCGTTTGTCTTTTAATATTTTTATTAATGAAGTTATACAATAGTTATACAAACTTACTAATATGTATATGCAATTAGTAAGTTTCGTAAGCATTGATTTTTTTTTTATTTAACAAGCATTGATTTTATGCTTTTGTATTTATTTAACAAGCATTGTTTTATGCATACATACACACATACACACATATGCATGTGTGTATATATATAAAACATTTATATATAAAAAATTGTATGCGTTACATGTATTTATTTTTACAGGCTTCCTGTGGTCATATTGAAGGCTTGCAAAGTCATATAAATCTTGCTGTTTCACGACTAATTAGTCACACGTTAATACGCCAGTAAACGGCGGAATGAGCGTGCGTATGCAAAAGTTACTTTTGTGCGCGCTCGTACTTCTAGGCATCATCTATTTCTGTACGAATCGGCATGGGAATGATAAAGATGTATCTCTGAAGCAGCTTCTCGCCGCTGCGATAAGAGCGGCAGAGATTGGGGGACTGCAAGTGATAGCAGTGCATGATCAGATTAAATTCAAAATAGAGAGCAAAGGACAGACGAAAGAAGGTAACATTGATATAATTTGATATGTATGTGATGATACATTAGATAAGTTTGTAACATTTCTATTTCTTGAATTATGTTTTTATATTATATAATCTGTTTTTTTTAATTCAATGAACTTTGATATAAAACAGTGATGTATAATGATTTTTCTTCTGTATCTCTTTTAAAGGTGTAAATGATCCAGTAACAGCAGCAGATTATAGGTCTCACTGTGCTATGTATCGCTCTTTGACAGAAGCATTTCCAGGGATTACTGTGATATCAGAAGAAACATCGAAAGATTGTGATAAAATTGTAGTTGAAGACATTAAGAATTCTGTTAAAAGTATTGAAGGTTATGATATAAATGACGATATTGCAAATGTTAATGATGTAACAATCTGGATAGATCCTCTAGATGCCACCAAAGAATTTACAGGTAAAGATACATTTTTGCCATTATAAATTCCAATACTTATAACAAAATTACTTTTCAGGTCATTTATGACAAGAAGTTATGTTTAAGATGACCAATATTTGTGCATTTTTATGTTTAAACATATTTATGTTACACTCAATAAGTTGGTCACAAATTTCACAAGATATTCTAATCAAAGATAATTTATAAACAATGAATATAAAGAAAATATATTACCTGCAATTGCAATTTGGAATTAATATTTTCGCGATTGTTTATGGCTAGATGTTGAAACATCGATTGTTTTCAGGATCAAACAATAGAATTTTTTGGACCTAATATAATACAGAAAATCATGTCCAGTTCCAATAATAATATAAACTCTATATGAACAATCTCAGAAATATTAAGAAGTTGCGGGTAAAGCTTATTCCTTAATAAATAATTTAATGTATAGATGCAGTAATTTGACATATAATTGAAAACTTGAAAAACCATTAAAATATCAAAACTTTGTACTAGATCCATCCAGTTCTTTTTTTTCAAATGTTAGACACAAAACTTTTTGAACAAATTAGAAAGATATTCAATGGTTCTGGAACATTTTATATTTATAGTTTGATGTAGCTTCTTATAAACCAAGTTTGACAGTTTTTGCATAATGTCTTGTGTATGTTTTTAGAAAATTTACTGCAATATGTATCTACTATGGTATGCATAGCCATCAAAGGACAACCAATTATTGGTGTTATATATAAACCGTTTGAGACAAAACAGAATTACAGTTTATTCTGGACATGGAGCAATCATGGCGTATCAAGAAACTTGAAAAATTTACCTAAGGTAATTGTGAAAGTAATTTAATAAAAAAAAGTTATAATCAATTTTGAAAAATTATTTAGTTAATCTTTGTTGAACAGGTAAAAGACAATAAAACACCTATTTTAATTGTATCTCTTTCACACGCTGGACAAGTAAAAAATACATCTAAAATTGCCTTTGGCGACAATGCTAAAATTATTTCTGCTGCTGGTGCAGGTGAAAAATTTTTTCAATACCGTTTTATTTCTATAATTCGCTATTAAAGACTTGTGATTAGTGAAGATAATTTGCACATGATGCATATTTTTCTAATCATTTAATTTCCTCATTGTTTTTAATTTTTCATTTTTCAGCCCCATATTCTTTTCATGCCTTCAATTTTTGTCATTAGCAATTTTATATAGAATACACAAATATAAGATATTTCATTTTAGGATACAAATTTTTGGAGGTAGCTGCTGGTAATGCGACAGCGTACGTTCATACAACTGCTATCAAGAAATGGGATATATGTGCAGGCACTGCAATTCTTAGGTATTGCTATCTAAATATTTTGCCTTAATACTACATAATATTTACTTGTTATATATTTATTTCTTATATTTCTTGTAGTGCTTTGGGAGGAACAGTGACACAGTTATACGATCAACAACCAATCTATTTTGGAAGTAATGACGCCAAAGTACTTACAAAGGGTCTTTTAGCAACTATGAGCGATCATGCTTGGTATTCCGAAAAATTCTTACATGACTTTCCATCCGATTCACATTAATCAAGAATAACTTGACATCAATGTATTAAAAAAAAATTAATTGTATATATTAAATTCTGTTTATAAAAGATTCGTGTTTTAAAAAATATCAATATGTGCTCATGTACGTAATAAAATCACATATCTTCCAACAGCTGTCTTAATTTAAGAATTTATTGTAAGAAATATTTGTCATAAACTATGTATTAAAAAAGACTTTTATATAATAAATGAAATAATAGTCATTTTATTATAAACTTTTATACATCCACACGTAATTATGAAATTTATGAATGATAAAAAAAAATTGATATAGATAAAAGACGCTAGCATTAATTTACTGTCATACATTTAATAAAAAAAATTTCAAAAAAACCGCTGATGAAATGTTTTTTTTATTATTATATAATTTTTGTTGATTATATAATAATTATTATATATACTTTGTATAAAGATAAATGATAACTAAAGTAATTTTACTTTATTTTCTGAAATACATATTGCAGTTGATTTTTCTAACTTTTCTATTGTTTTGCAAAACTTTGCAATAGCTTTTTTATATTCAGTCAGTTTGAAGGTATCACTTAAGCTAAAAACGTAACATATATATTTTTTCATAACCTTAGTTTGTAGTTTTTTTAAAGGAATTTCACCTTTAGATTGTAAAACATCTAAAATAGTTTTCTTCCAATGGAACATAGCAACGTCACTTCTATTATCCGAACTAGATCGTTTACTAATTTTTGCAATTATTTGATCTTCCTCTGATTGAATGCTGATTGATTCCAATTTCCGTTTTTTAGATTTACTTCGTCTCTCATATAGGTAACCGTTAGTTACACATGCTTCATCATTTCCATCTTGATGATTCACAGAATTATTTTCTTTGCATATATTTTCATTATTTTGATTTTCAGCGAGATTTTGATTGTCAAATGAGTTATTAGAATCTATATTTTGGATACATGTCATCTCATCTATAAAGAAGAATAAATATATGACTTGTGTGTATTTTATAAATCCTTATTATATATAATATTAAATCTTTCTTTTAGCTGAACTTCTTGCATGATTTATCTTTCTTCTTTTTCCACTTTTTTGAAGAAAAAAATGAACCATGCAAGTTCAGCTAAAAAAAACAGACTTACTCGTTCTTATATAATTCATATTGGGTCTATTTTTTGTAGATGAATTTGAATATATTTAAATATAAAGACTGTTTTCCTTTCAGGGGACACAATCGACTCAAATATTGTTCTATCTTTTTTAGCAATCAATAAAACGAAAAGATCTTTCCATTTCGTGATACAAGTTGACAAATATCATTTTATCTTTGTTACTCATGGAATATCAAGATATTTGTGTCAACTTGTGTCACTAAATGAAAACTTGATGAAACGACACTTGTATCGATTGTATCTTATAGAAGGAAAGTAGTCAAAATAAAATAGATATATCAAAAGTTTGGCAAAAGCGACATAAAAAGTTTTAATATAATTCAATGCAATGATAAAAAACAGATCTACAAAGAATGTATTCCAAAATTCACTCTCAGTGCTGAAAATTATAGTGCATATAATATAAACTAGAGATCTTTAGTGCTGGCAGTGAATTTTGACACAACCATAAGAAATTCTTCCATTAAATAAACAAATCTATTATAAGACGAACATTCACCTTTATTCTGTTCCTGATTTTGTATAGGATCTTCTGAAATCTTTGTAACTACTTGTTGACTCTGCTTATGTGCATTCTCCATTTTGCTCCAAACGCTCTCCACGATTGTTGCATTTATACGATTGCCTATCGCATTGTGCACAAAGTTAAGAAATTTAGCCTTCTTTCTTGGTATATTCTCATATTTTGACAAGGTATTCAGAAAGTTCCGCTCTAAGTGTGATAATTCTATTGTCCCAGTCAGCAAGTCATTAACAACGTTAATCCATTCTTGCTGTTTGCGCTCGCCCTTATTTGCGCTAGGTTTTGGAACATAATCTTTTGCGCCATATCTTTCAGCTTCAGTGATACATTTAGTGTGTGTAACATACTCGTCATTTCTTAAAGTTAAAAATATTAATGTGATTATTAATATCAGCTGATGTTGGAAACTTATTAAATATTTAGCAAAGATATGTTATTGATTCTTTTAAAATTTGATAGTATTTCGAACATGATATTCGAATGATAAGAAAATTCTATTTCAGGTATTTCTATAATTTCTTCGATTTCTGCATCTCAAGATCCGTAAAATATATTTCAGAAGAATATATTTCAGAAATATCTGAGATTGTCCCTACATTAAAAAAAGAGCTACTTTCTTTCAATTAAATTTTTACCGAAAATCCTTTAGGCAGTCCACGCAGGTCAGGAAGGGTGAATTCCGGCATTTCTGCTGATAATGTATAGCCACTTTGGGCTTTCTTAATGAATCGCCGCAATGGTTGCAAGTAAATACAACCATATTGTGATTTAGTTATTTATACAATTACGTTACAATATTAATTGAAATAATGATCAATATGACGAATATATCAAGTAATTTCAACTTAACCTACAAAAACAACGCCGGTACTAAATGATACTAACCAAATAGCACCAATCGCGTGTCACGTGTCACGTGGATCTAAAAAGATTATGATTTTATATAGAATCGTCGAAATCCGTACATTAGCGCCAGTATATATATATTTTCGATATACGAACTACATAGCTACGTATTGGCGATAAAATCACGATATCGTAAATAAATGTGGTCCGAATCCGTACTAAATTGTAGTGCTAAATTATATGCACTAGATTACTTTAAAAAGTGTAATATAAATTATAATTGCTTTATTATTTTATAAGATCAATTTTTCTTTCATACTGTGTCTCTTCAATTCCATTCTTTAGTCTAAATTTTTTTATTTTCAGAAAGAATATAATTTCCGTATTCAGAACGCGCTTTCAACGTTAACTATGTGTTAAATACACGCTAACATAAGTGTTCTGAATACATACAGGATTCTCCGGATTCACGAAAATATCTCGAATTCCGAAAAAAACTAAGGACTGAGAATCTGTGCGTAGCGTTTATATATCTTATCTGAAAGGTAGCGCGATTCAATAAATGCTTGAATATAGCAAGACTCGTGCTCATTGGTTGGTTTGAGAGTAGTGGGGTTCGAGATTCCGCGACTCCTATAAATAACGTGTAATTTGCGATCTCGCATTTTTGCGACTTTACGACTCTGCGGTTCGGTCGGGGGATAGGCTTGCTAGTCCTGTAATATTACGTTGAAATATCTCACACTCCTGACTTCGAATTGTGGACCTTTTCTCCTGAAGTATCCTGATCTCCAGAAATATTGTTCCTATAGAGAATAATAAAACGATGGAAAACGGCTCGAAGGATTGCGCATTCGAATTATATTAACAATACTAACATATATACTAACAAGGTAACATAAATATTGTCAAATTTCTGATTCTTTCACATGCGACGCGAGAAATGTTTAAGAACCGATCACTTTTTCGAATTTTTAACATGTCTTATGTGTAAATAAAATATTTAATGTTACGTAATATGTACATAATTATTAATATCACTATGTTTTCGCGTGAATTTCCTATAATATTTTAAATATCGTGTAATGTAGATGTAATAGGACTAGTACATTGGTTGTTCGATCGAAATTTTCCGCAATATTTTCATTCAGTTGAATCAAATAGTACGCCGCATTAACTTTGATGATGCATGAGGTTGACCGCGCGCACAAAATGACGCCACTTCGTCTTAATAAGATCGCAACGAGTGACAGATGACAGGCGTCTTGTCCGTCGATCTGTATTAGATTTTTTTTGCGCGCGGTTAACTTTATGCATCATCAAAGTTTACGCTTTATTACTTTTGATTCTATGAAACGAGTATTGCGAAAAGTACTTTTGGCGTAGCGTTTAATTGGTAAAAAAACTTATATTATCATTGTACTTCCAGGGCATTTGCAATATTCAACTGACGCGAAACATCAATTTCGTGCTCATATATTACTAATATAATTATTAAAACGCATATTTCAATATTTATCCGATTGAAGGTGTATTGTAATATGAATAATTGACAAAGCAACTTATTACGAATGTCGCGAATATCTTATCATAGCCAATCTATCCCGAGCTGTCGCATCCTGTAAATGAAACGTGTCGCGTTGAATAACGAAAAGACTTCGTTTCCTGCACGGACCGCAAGCAACTTCACGCGTCAAAAGTGACGCGGAGCGACAACGATGCTATGCGTCCTACTCTTCATATATTTCGAGCATAAATAGTATACGCGCATTGCATTGTAATAGAATAGGCGTATTAGCTATGTTTACATTGCATTTAGAACATAACCTGTACAATAGGTGTTCTTGTTTATCCTGTAGGTTAAACAAAGATACTTATCGTAAATGTAGCTATCACTAGATATATTGGCTCCGGATGAGGTGGCGTCGTTACTCATTTAATAAGCGAAACTTGCATTTATTTACTAACTTCTATATTTTTTCACTAAAATATAATAGATTTCGATAATTGTATGATAATTTGATCGAATGCGCATTTCGCAGTAAATTTTATATCAAAAAATTTAATTTCAAATCATAAATAAAATTACTTGCGTACGTAAACTTCAAGAAAATTATTCTTCAATATATTTATCTTAGACATTATTCACATTTGAATATATTCGTATATATTATAGATTAGTGTTGTACAGAAGTACTACACTAATTCCGATTGTGTATCGTGTGTGCAACCTAATAAGGATCTAATAATTTGTGAGAAGTTAAAGGGAGAAATTTGAAAATCTGAAAGGAGAAGGAGATATAGGAGAGACATCAATTGCCGATGAAGCAACTTTGCGGTAAACATCATAGTTTACTTATAATAAAATTAGCCTCTCCTTTCCGTTTATTCGGATTATTTTATTTCGATTTAAAAATAATAATTAGAGAGAAAACAATTAATCTGAAAAAGTTAATTTTCATGGAGATATTTTTTGAACAATCATTTCAATAGATATTTAATTGAAAAGTGATTTAAAAATTCTGTGCGCATAAAAAGTAGTCTTTTAAATCATTGATTATTTTGAGCATTTTAATTTGTAATTCATGTTTATATGTTGCAGAATCATCATAGCTATGTGTGATCGATAACTCTACTTACGCATCGTTCGGTGAGTGATAAAATTTTTTATTAATGAGGTAATGAATTTTGAAAATTATCAGATATACGTTTACATATCAATATTCTTACAACCATACTACAAGTGAATATGGTACAATGAATCCATGAACAAACTTTCATGGATTCATTATGTCTTAAAATGAAAAAATTATAAAACATTATGATATTTAATCTTGGATTCCTTTTTATTATTTGTGACTTTGATACGAAAGAAATTTGCGTTTCAAAAATTTTGCTGAAATGAAGAATAGTATTGCTGAAATATCTAAAAATTTAGATAGGTACAGATCTGAAAATAATTTTGTTGGACCATCAAAATAATTATATAGGAAATTTAAACATAATGTAGATTGTAAAAGAGCAAGAGTACAAAATTTTGATATTACAACAACCAGTTTAAGCATCCTTTTATTTATTTAGCTTAATTTTTAGATATTTCATCAAAACTATTCTTTCTGTATATACTGTATATACTATTTGAAGCTATACTATGCTTGAATCTGTACTCGTACAGATACGAAAATAAATAAAAAATAGGAAATAAAAAATTTATTTATTAATACTTATTCTCTTGAAATAATTTTAATATAAAATAAAGATTTGAAATTAAATTTTATTGTTATAAAAAACTCTATTATTTATTTCAAATATAATAAAAAAATGTTTAAATAAACAGTAACTTATTCAAGTAAAGTCCTCCTTTTCTACAGAAATATAGAAAGCAAAACGTCAAAACAAATAACAAATAACATATAATATAATTCCATATAAAGTTAGAATATAATAATAAAAAAATCTTAATAATTTCACTATGGAAATATTATCGAAACAATTAGATTTTTATTAAATTAAAATTATTGAAATAAATAAAAAATAAGAAAGAAAAGTAAAGTGAAATTACAAAATCATAAAAATTAAAATATTGAAACTTTATAGATGTAAAGCTTTTCTAAAGATTTGAAATATATGCAATATGTAAAAATAAAGAATTATATTTTGCTAGAGAAAAATTTATTAAATTAGATAGGAATATTTTTCTTTCCCCTAATTCCCTTCCTAATACTTCTCCAAGATTAAATATTTTATAAATTGATGCAAAATACCAATTATACATACACACACACACACACACACACACACACACACACACACACACACACACACACACACACACACACACACACACACACACACACACACACACACACACACACACACACACACACACACACACACACACACCACACACACACACACACACACACACACACACACACACTACACTACACA
>NW_012130113.1:1079306-1084178 GCF_000143395.1 Atta cephalotes | reverse complement strand
ACTAACTAACTAACTACTACTAACTAACTACTACTAACTAACTACTAACTAACTAACTACTAACTACTACTACTACACACACTACTACACTACACACACACACACACACACACACACACACACACACACACACACACACACACACACACACACACACACACACACACACACACACACACAATACAAATACATATGTTTGCATATTTATATTTTCTAATATTATATGAAATATAAACATTTCCTTGTAAAAATAAGAAATATTACAATTAAATTAATTTAATGTATCCGAGTTATATACTTATTATATAATGCGCATATAAACGCATTGTTATAAATATAAATAATTTTAACTTTTATAGAACGCCAATTTTAACGTTTTGTAGTCTATTCATCGGATTGATTGCGAAATTGATTTTACAATAAATAAAATAAAATAATGTGAGATCCTAGAAATATTTGTTACGTATCAGAAAATTTTTAAATTATTATAACGTTTATATTAATAAATTTTCTTATAAAAAAACAGATATTTGATATTTATAATTAATATGCTTTTAAATGATATTGTGTAAATAATTTTTAAAATATTATATTGAACGACATAATAAAGAAACATATATCTCAAAAAAAATTTATAAATGCTGGAATATCACACAATAAAATGAATATCAATACAATATATCAATACCTTAATTGTAACTTTATTATTAGATTGTACGTTATTATTTTTTAATTTCTTATTTGATACGCAATTAAAAAAGATATTATTAGATTTTCGGGTACCGATAAACTGATGAAAATTAAATTGAACAAATTACAGAAACATTTTTATACATATACCATAGATCTATTTTGTCATAAAGATAAAAGAAAAAAATTATGCTTAAGCCTATTATAATACCTATTATATATCACACTACTTTAAGTACGTATAATTTTGAAAATTTGTTTACTTGCTTCTTCAAGCTCAAACAGAAGTATCCACTATGAATATACATTATCAACTTAAAAACTTTTTATATTCATCCTGAATATATAGGCATTATACAATATATTATTATGGAATATGTCAAATAACAAATAGATTTTTTCGTTTAGATTATCAAATCACAAGATAAAGTTACGCTTGTAAAGTTACCGCTTTTTAATAATGTTACAATTACCGTTATTTGCGATAAAAAGTAACTCGTTACTCTTTGTTCATTACCGTTCTAAAAAGTAACGCGTTATTGTTACGTAAAGTAACGGAAAAATCGTTATCTTTTTCATTTTTCAAAAATGATTGTATTTATGTAAATTATAACTACATAAGAACAAATCATTTTTTAATTTTTATATATATTTTATTTTTATATATTTTTGTTTTATTAGTTCTTTATTAGTTTTTATGAAAATTTTAATTTGCACATTATCTTAACTTTAAGTTATAATTAATTTGTATCATTGAATTTTTGTTTAATAAAAAATAGGTAATTGTTGTTCAATATATCCGCCTATTAGATAGTGTCGACAATTTCGGCTTTTTGTACTACTAGTGCGAATGTTCTGATTGGCCACTGCTTTTCCGCTTTCTGCTTTTTCAAGGTATTCATTAACTAAAGAGAAAATTAATTTTAAAAAACTTAAAAAAAAATTATTTTAGAATACTTAAAATTTACTGTAGAGAAAACCAAAGAAATAAAGGTAAATTTGAATACTTTACACTTTTTTTTTAAAGATTTTTAAATTTACTTTTTTTTACTTGTTTACTTAAGAACAACTGAAAGAAACTAACGCGTTGTGCCGATTATATTTATAAGTTATCCTTGAAAAACTTTAAAAATTTTAGGTTATTTTGGCTTAACTTTTTACACACTTTAAATTACTTCAAAATTTTTTAAGTAAACTCTTAATTACTCTTAAAAACTTTAATTTCGTTAAAAGTAAATTTTCTTAAAGGGTGAACGCGTTCTTAAAATAATTTAATATCAACAAAATAACGAAAAGAGAAATGTAAAATTTCGTTATTAGTTCTTGAAAACTGTTAGTTATCGTTACTGTTACTCACTAGGAAAAATAACTTCGTTACTCATTCGTTACTAAAAAAGTATGAAATTAGTAACCACCCTATTGGATATATCCGTTCTATTCATTTAGGATAAATATAAACAATCTTTTGCATCACTGAATAAATTCAAATAAATATACACAAAATATTTCTGTTCGATATTGACAGCTTAGCATATAATTAATGTATCTTTGAGATTTTCTTAATTTTTGTAACAAACATTTCTTCTCTAATTTCCCCTTTTTGTAATACTCCCTTCATCGCAATCTGTTTCATACGAAAGATTTCAATGATTTTCCATAAATTATTTCATACTTTTTTGTTATAATTTTTCATAGTATAAACATAAAAAAACATTAATATAACTCCACAGTTATATAGGATACAGCGAAATAATTTAGATAAGTTAATAGAAGTTTTGAAATTGTATAAAAGATTGCAGAGTGAATCAATCAAATATATAAAGCATATACTATTGCATCAACAGTGATATGATCTGTATATATTCACCAAAATACTTTATACAACCTCAATCTTTTATACAATTTTAAAATTTCTGTTACTCTGTCCAAATTATCACGCTGTAAACTAACTGTTACGTACATGTGTTACATTATCATAATTACAATATTAAGTAATATAACATCAATGTTAATTGGTGTATACTGACATCACGCATGCAAATTGATTACTAATCATAACTTTCTAACGCGTTGCAGTAAAAAGAAACAAGGAGTTACGTTAGAATAAAATTTAAAACAAGCATTCAATTATTCAAGCATTTTGAAAGGATTCTTCTTAATTACACTTTCACATGTTCCTTTTTGAATCTCCTTTCTGTAGCATTTTCACCGTCTCAGCTCTCAATTTCTTTTCTTTTGATAATCTTTGACTTTTTGCTGATCATTTAATATCTGCATCATTTTCATGACAAGGACACTGCCTTGTTTTCAGAATTTTGTCTCGAATTTTAATCGGAATTTAAATACAAACGGGATATGGTCCGATATATGAGATCGTTGCAATATGTGCCCAATTCTGACCACGTTTACCAGTCTACCGAGAATGTCTCGTATGATTAGCGTCCAGCAAGTCGAATTAACCACGATTAACGCACGAGGGATGTGGGCAATAGTGCCCCAGAAAGTGGATTGCCTCACGTCGCATCTATTAGCCGCGTGATTTGCTTGGTATGACACAGACTATTGTGGTTCGCAGAGTATTGTGATTATGAAGGCCTCGTTGACGTTACATAGACGCGCGTTAAACGTGCTGTGAGAAGTATTCGCAATGATCTCACAGTCAGTCCCGCTGCGTCGAATGTAGCAAATCATCACTTCGCGCAATCCGAATTGTCTCTTGCATATACCATGGAGATGCAGCAACTGAGACAATAAAATGATCCTTGTAAAATTAGAAGATTTTTGTTAAGAGAGATTGAGGTATGAGATGCGTGGAATTTATTGTAGAAAGAAAATTAAAGGGAAAGATTGTAGAAGTATGAGGAGTAGAGTCTTGACGCCTTGGAAAAAAGGAGAAAGAATACCGTTGAAATATATAAAAATAATAAATATTAGCAAGCGTGCATTTCGACCGTTTTTAAAGAACTAATTATAATTTATCCTTCACACGTTCCTTTATTAATCTTCCTTCTATAAGAGCTCCTCCATCTCGACTCTCTCAATATCTTATTCCTTTCATAAATTTTTTTTAATTTTTAGTGTAATTTTTAGTGTCATTTAACATTTCTGTTACAGCTTTCTCAAGGCACGTGCAATAAAATGGTGCGTTTCTTCAAAAACATTTCCGGGTTTTACTCGAAATATGTGTAATTTCGGGATA
Source organism: Atta cephalotes (assembly GCF_000143395.1). Taxonomy (NCBI): domain Eukaryota; kingdom Metazoa; phylum Arthropoda; class Insecta; order Hymenoptera; family Formicidae; genus Atta; species Atta cephalotes. The sequence continues at coordinate 1,080,289 of NW_012130113.1, read as the reverse complement.
CGGTAGTAAAATCATTGCAATACGTGCCCAATTCTGACTACGTTTACCAATCTACCGAGAATGTCTCGTATGATTAGCGTTCAGCAAGCCGATAAGCTCAATTAACCACGATTAACGCACGAGGGATGTGGGCAATAGCGCCCCAAAAAGTGGATTGCCTCACGTCGCGTCTATCAGCCGCGTGATTTGCACACTTGGTGTGACACAGACTATTGTGGTTCGCAGAGTATTGTGGCTATGAAGACCTCGTCTACGTGACGCGCGTTAAACGTGACACGAGAAACCAGCCATATTCGCGACGATCTCACTGTCGATCCCGCATCCGCCGCGTCGATAGTAACAAATCGCCACTATTCTTGTCGTTTAATCCGCATTTTTGTTTTACACGTGCCACGAAGGAACTACAGCAAAGACAAGTAATTCCTAACAAATTGATTGATAAGATTTTATGTATGAAATGCGATATTAGAGATTTATTGCAGAATTAGGATCGTAGAATCTTTTAAATCGGTTACATCCAACCAATTTTTTATAATAATTTTTGTCTTCGATAGTGTTTTTATGATCGCCGTCATTAATTTATGTTGAAGTCATTGTTAACTCCACGCCGTTATATTCTAAGTGGTGGAAAATTTGAATGATTTTTTTTTCTTATTCTTAAATACGATTTAAAAATTTTTTTGTATAATTTGTTTTACAAAAAATATACATATATTTTAATGATAATATACTATATTATGTGAAAATAATCTTAATATCAAATAAAAAATGGCATCATATATTTATATCCAAACTGTAAATATTTATATTTATTTATACAGTGATAATTACTATATTATATATAATAATTAATTTATAATTAGTTATTATGTTACATTGAAGCGAGAGATGTTTATTTCTTTGGGATCTCATGCCATTTATTTTATATATTTTATTTGATGTGCTTTGAAAGTGCGTTTGATGGATTTTTATATTACTATGTG
>NW_012130113.1:1058264-1078639 GCF_000143395.1 Atta cephalotes | reverse complement strand
TAATGCAATAAATAAATTTTTTTTAAACTTAAATATAATTCCAAATTAATATAATGCGTCACAGAGAAATTTTGTGCAACTTTGGTGCATTAATTTTTTAAAATTAATTTCTTTTTGCCTTACATTAAAGTATTTGCTCTTTGTCTTACATTGTTCAATACTATCGACTTGCGTGTTTAATTTAAATCAAATGTAATGTCAATAATGATCATAAATCGGCTAAAGAAGTATTTTTTCTTCTTATTGATTTCTGATCAAAATGCAATCAAACTATAGCCAAGTTTAATCATTTACTCAAGATAATTTCAGTCTGGTCCGAAGAAAGTAGAAGGAATACGATACAAAGGGATACGATACAAAGAATAAGGTAAGAGGTCAATATTGATCACGTGATGTATAAGGTAATGTACATAGTAGTTCATTTGCTTATATTTTCTCATGTACATTTTCTCCTATTTTGTCATATATGTACGAGATTGGAAATATCTTACTTAAATTCTAACGAGCTCGTATTGAAACTGCAATTCTTCTCAGATATCTCACTCGGATAAATTTCAAGTATCCTATTGGATTAACCAACAGAGAATTAATAAATCGCATGTCGCGTCGCGGTTTTAATTAAAGATTTATTTTATTTTATTAAGTTAAAATATATGATATAGGAAAATAGATAGAGAAAATTTAGACAAATAGAAATGTAGATTGGAATGTATAGACAAAATAATAATTTAAATATAATAGTAATAAATATGATGACATATTTATTATTTTTTTATCTTAAATATTAAATAAGTTTAAATTATTTTAAATATAATAATAATAGAAATAATACTCTATTTATTATTGTTTACTATTTATATTTATAATAATACCAATTAAAAATTATGTTACTAATTTTAAAGAAATTTTTAGAGATCCCGAGAAAAAATATTTTATATATTATATAAAATTTAATATTTTATATATTATATAAAATATATTATATAAAATTATATATAATTATATATAAAACATTTTTTCCTGAAACATTATTATAAATACTACATTATATATGTGTTATATTTAAATTATTATTTATTATTATTTAAATTATTAAATTATTATTTTCTAATTTATGTAATAATAATTGTATATATTACGTGTAAATACTACATATTGTAATTGTAATTTATGACATTGATGGATAATAATTATAAATAATGTTGATTATTGTAATCGGATGCGTTCAATAAGACAGAGATTGATGTATTTGATAAACATTCGTTTTGAGAAGTCTTTAAAAAAAATTTTTCTATATCAAAAAATTGTTAATAAATTCGATACAAAATTTATTCAAAATTCCGTATTAATGGTTATAGTTTTTATAGTATGTTTATTATAAGACATAATTACATTTGTTAAGACCATGATTATGATATATATTTACAATATTTGTCCGCTTTATTTCATATTTTATCTCACTCTTACGATAAAATGTAATTAAATATTTATAAAAAAGTAATTAAATATTTATTAAACGAATTCTTAAATTTTGTTTTGTATGAAATATGTATGTAAATCGTTTAAAAACAAGAAAACATCGCATTATTTTCGTTTATAGATGCGATCACTGTCTTGGTAGTGGAGTTTCATTGCTATCCCTTGCGTTAAATAGACATTAGTTAAATTTCGTGATTTGTACTGATGAAAATCGTGATTTTTAATGTGGAAAAACATTTTTCGTTATTTTTCGTGAGACTCATCCGAAACTTCTAGTTCGGTGCCCGATGATTCTAAAGGATGATTTCCGTTACAGAATTGAAATTAATCTTGATTTTTTTTTATAATCCCCGGGAGCTGTGATTTTGGCAAGTTGAGAACAGCAACAATGTAGTTTAATTAATGTTTTTTAAATTGAGTCGCGAAATTGAATTAATTAAATAATTTGTCCTTTTAAGAAAATAGTTTATTATTTTCTTTAAATATTCTTCCATTAATTAATATTAATACTGCTTTAACAATAAAAAGATTGAACATGGATAGCAATTGTTATAGAAAAGAATGGATTACATTAAATAAATTAAAATCACAAGTTTGATCGCTTCTCATGATTTTTTTGAGAAAAAAGTATAGTTATAAATGAATATATTTTTTTATTTTAATTTTTAGCTTTTTTAAGAAATTTTTTCAGGCGCTGAACATCCCTCTATTCCAGAATATTAACTAATTTTTAAATATTTTAGGTTGCTTTATATAATAAAATACATACGCAGTGTATATATTGTGTATATTATGTAAAGAATTTTTAGTTCTTATTCACTTATAAATTTTTTCAAAATTCATAAAGATTCATACTTATTTGAATAGATTATTGTAATGATACAATGAACATAATTAAAAATGTGTGGATACTTAATAAATTCGAGACGAATCGATGAAGTACCCCGATATCAGTAAAAACTTTGATTTTTAATTTTTTATTTAAATTTAATTAATTAAATGTTACATTTAATATTTAGATAAGCCTATTTAATTATTTGACTATATTTGTTGAAATTTTATAGAAAGATATAAAACAATGTAAATCTTAAATATTTCATTAAATATTTGATTATAAAATTAATTGAAGTCTTGTTGTTATCAGTTCGATTCGTCTCGAACAGTCGGTACCCAAGAATTTTTGTGCTCGCACATTTAATAAATTATAACAAAGATGTATGTATTTTATTATTTCGAAATATAATCATTTATAACCACTTTTCGATAAAATCACCCATGTTTTTTAATAAAAAAAAATGTATTTGATAATGGAAGAATATACCTATTTTCTCGCACAAATCTTGATCTCATATACCAAAAAACTGATGAATAGCGGTTTAAATTATCATTAAAATATTTGGAAGTTGCGTTATATGTATTATACAAAGATTTGGAAAAAGTGACGATTGTAAACTATCTCCTCACGAAATAACTGCTATCGAAAGTATTCTGGAAATTTGGGATTTATTTCTTCCTGCGGTGAAGTCCTTGGTATTCAACGGATCACTTCCTTTTGCGGCTTAATCTCGTAAAACTCGATAGAGTAGAGCATAGCTCGTTCTCCAGCATATATATATTATAGATCATTCTTCTATCTGTCAGATACTATTCAACGAGCCATTCGGTTGAGGGACTTAATTTGATCGAATTATTGCCAGTTATCTTCTATTAACGCGATTTTTGATAAAGTAAAACAAGAATTAGAATTTACACACGCGATTAAATATATGTTTGATTTATTTGATTATTAAAATAATGCAATATAAATATTTTTTGATATTATCATGTAGAGAAATAATAATACTAGAAATGATGAGATTATTTTATTTGTCGCATATTTTTTTATGTGATCATCGTCGTGCACTAAAGCTTTGCTTATTTTTTGCGTGCTATGCATTTTGTTTGAATCTTATGAAAATGTAGTTGTTATATTATAAATTTATTAACAATCTTTTTGGTTGTGGTTGCTTGTATAAATTAAATAAAGCAAAATAAATTTTGCAATTGCTATTCAATTAATATAAGAAATATTATGTAATAGACACATTTGTCGATCATATCCACATTTCACATTGTATCGTAACAAAATTGTGTTATTAGACGCATACCGAACATAATTTTACATTATAAAAAAATTTTACATGTATTCTTATTGCACATACTATATTTTCAATTTTATAATGTAATTCTTTTATATTGTGTTATATATAATGTAAAAGAAATTGTATATAGAATATATAATGTAAACTACAAAAATATGAAAAAATGTACCGCGAAATGGGATAATTTTAATCTAGTCGAGATATCATTTATTCAAATTTTGAAAAATCCCTAAGAAAGCACCTATATTCAAAATCAGGATGTTTTTAAGATTTTTTTATGTTTAGATTTTGATATAAGTGATAAGCACGTTGTTAAAGGTATTGTTAAAATTCGTGTCAGTTATTCTGAGTTTTTAAACTTCATTTTACATTATGACATATAAATCCTGAAACACAATAGATGCAATAAGCCTTGAGAAATTGATCAATCATAGTCAATTGTGAGAAGAATATTCGACTATGATTGGACAATTTTTATAAGAGGTCTACTGTACCTATTGTGTTTCAGATCTAAAAAAAAGAGGACCACCGGTCGTAATTAGCGGGGATAGTGGAGTATTTTCTATAAAGTTAGTCTGTTTTTATCGGATGAAATTTTAATCTAGATATTACTTTATAAAAGATTTATAAAAGAAATTATAAGATATAGTTTAGATAAAATGCATAACAACCGCAATGATAATCGATAAAAGCAGAATAGTCTTATAAAATTATTTGATTGAATTATTATGTATTGTAATTTTATATTTTATAGTTTTTCTAGTCTGAAATATATTTTATTAATTGTTATTATTATACATTGTATTTTGATAAATAAATTGTATGCAAAATAATGTAATTAATAAAAATGTAAAACAGTAGCTGCATTCAGCAGAGAAAGCAGTTTTGCAAAAATGGTTTATTCATTTTTTAGATTCATAAAGAATCAGAATAAAAGCAAGAACCAATCATATTGAAGAATTTTACAAGTTTCAATGCTTTCTCTGCTGAACGCCGCCAATATATCGTAAGAAGAGGACCGCCGATCGGAATCGAAAGTTGTGATTTCCACACAAGGTTGATCCGTTTTTATCGAATAAAATTTGAAATTTAAATTAATTAAAAATATTATTTCATTTATAAAGGAAATTGTGATTTTAGATTGTGATTATAGGATGCATAATAATGCACTACAATGATATTCGGTAAATGCGGAGTAACTTTATAAAGACTTAACTATTTTATATTTGTAATTTTATATTTTACTAAAACTACTATATATTTGTAATTTTATTTTTTAAATTATAACTTATATTATATGGAATGCATTGTATTTTATATAAAAGAAATTGTATGAATGAAAAATTAAATTAAAAAATGAAAAAGATATATGTCTAAAGTAGAAATGGAAATGCGTTATTTGCATTTCTGCTACTTTTTATAATAATGATTTAGTAATAACGTTGCAATTTTTCAAAAAGGTAATTAGGGTCAAGATTGAGAAAGCCATTTTTGAAAAGTAATTCGTTATTTATTGAAAAAATAATTCGTTACATTAGTTGTTATACACAGCGAGTAACGAGTAGCGTATTAGTAACGCGTTACTTTTTACCTTTTTGCTAATAAAATAACGAGTTATGTACCTTTTTCAAATAACTCAATAATAACAAATTACTTTTCAAAAGTAATTTTCTCAACTTTAGTCTTAGTTATAAAAAATTTTAACGTTATTATAATAACTAAATTGTTATTATAAACAAGTAATTATAACGATATTTACAAGCAATGCATTATTTCTGTTCTTATAGTCCAAAGAGGACCGCCGATTAGAATCGGCAGGGGTGGGGGGGTAATGGAGGGCTTCTACAAGCAATCTTTTTTTTGTTAGATTGTCTGAAAAATGTATAAGTAATTTATTGTAATATATCTTATTGCATAGTGTATTGTATTAAAAGTAAAAAAAAGGAAAAGAAAGAATTAAAAAAATGCACAGTTTATATTGAGCGAGTTCAAGTCGGCAAAGCGATTAGGTCTACTTACCAAATAATTAAACATGATTGATTGATCTACAGGTAAGAACTAATCATGCTCATTCATTCAGCAAAAATTCCTAGCCACTTTGCTGTTTTGAACTTGGCTATTTATTTCATATCAGAGAAAAATGTGTATGAGAATAATTTTAGAGAAAAGACTTGACCAAAAACTTGTTATAAATCTGTAAAAAAAACCTGCAAAAAAAATCGCAAAATGTTACCGCACACAATTCCTCTTTGAAGAAGTGGATGTCAAACAACAAAATTTTTTGCAGTGTTTTTGATGCAAAGTAAATCGTTGAAATTGTTGAAATTTCTATTAATTTGAATATTTATTTCAGCGATTTCAGTAATTAAACTACTATAAATTATAACGGTCCTTTTTGCGAGTATTTATATATTTGTTTTTTTATGTTTATATTACTCTAGATTTTTATTTCTAATTATTTTATCTTATTTCACTAATCATTTTGCATTAAAATACAAATTTTAATACTATCTTTGACAGTATTCAAAAGGTTGTTCTGTTTTTACCAAATATATTTGCAAGCCATTGAATAAAGTTGAAATTCTTGTAATTGTAGCAAACTACATTTATTATAATTTAAAGTTGCAAAGAAAATTTAAATAAATAAAAATAAATCAACCTGAAGAGGCCCTCCACCATCCCCGTCGATTTTATCGGCGGTCCTCTTTTCTTAATAAGTATACTCACCCGTAACAAAAAAACGAGCCATTAATAGCCGGTTTTTGCAGGTGAATATATTTTCAATGTATTTTTTATTTTTATGTCTAATTATTTTATTATATTTCGCTAATTATATTGCAATATAAATAGTGAAATACAATACTAGCAATACAATATTAGCAATCATATTACACAATTTGTTTAATATTATCCTTTATTATAACTTTATACAATTCAATACAATAATAATTATTATTTATAATACAATATACAATTATTAAATTCTGTTCAAAATATAATACAAATTTGATATAATAGAAATATAATTAACAAATTTTAATAATGCAGGATTATACGAAAACATCGAAAATAACACAAATTTTTCTAACTAATGTTTAATGAAATTATGAATTAATAAACGCGGAAGAAATACTAATAATTCAATCAAAGTATTTACTGTTAATTACTAACTTGCGGATATAAAACTTATTAATAAACTTGTGATAAAAAGTTTCATTTATCAATATATTTATGACAACACTTTCATCGCGTTCAAGATAACTTATCTCAATAAATGTAAAGAATCAAGGTTCTTTCTTATGATACGCCATAATTAGTATCCGAATAAAGAACAGCAATTTTCATAATGGAGAACTTTTTACGTCAAATTCACAATGTCCATTTGTCAAAAAAAATTAAGCATTCCGTCAAATACCAACGGTTTTGTTAAAAGAGCTAAGTTTTGGAAATCCTGAATCTTCCAGATCATTTACGATAGTAATGAAATAGTAATTTTGATAGCATGTCAATTGCAATTACCATTTTTATCACTTCTTTAATGTAATATTAAAATTCATGAGAAAAATATATTTAACTACCCATCACTTATTAAAAATGAATAGAATAGAAAAATTTCCTTACGAAATAATGGTTACGAAAGAATATATTTAATAATAATAAAATACATGCATTATTGTATTTTTTATATGTATGGGTACAAAAGTTTCTTGGGTACCAACTGTTCGAGATAAGCTGAACTCGATAATAACAGGATTTTAAAGAACATTCATATTGAAAAATTTATTATATATTTATTATAAAATTTAACAACTTATTTTTCTGTATGCTTCAAAAATTTTAATTACCAATATCCCGCTAATATGAGGGTACCCATTCGACTTATCTCTCGAATTTTTTTTACCCACACATTTTTAATTAAATTCATATAATCACGATACATTATTAAAAGAATATGAAATACTTTGGTAAAAATTACCTAAAACAATCGACAAATATTAAAATTTGTTAAATATAATATCTACATCTCATAATATCTACATGTATTTTATCATAAAAAATATACATATAAATTAATAATAATTTTCTAGAATGGCGGGATGTCCAATATCTAAAAATGATTTAAAAAATAATAATTAGAAAATTAAATATACACATTCGTAACCACATTTTTGTTACAGCAATCATCGAAAAATAAGCAAATTATTTGCATAAAAATTAAATTTACTTAATAATTTACTTAATAATTTGGATTTAAATAAACAATCATATATATATATATATATATATATATATATATATTAAACATATATAATAAATTTCATTTGTTAAAGCAGTATTGTTACTAATATTATTATTAGTGGAAGAACATTTAATAAAAAGAAAGTGACAAAAATTGTATGCTAAAATATACCATTAAATCATAATTTCGCAACTTGACTTTAAAATATATAGCAATTATCATTGACTCATTGATAAAATTATTACTTCTAATAATTGCAGACAAGAAAACTCAGGATTAATTCTGATCCTGTATAAGAATCTCCGAAGAGACTCCAAATTAGATTTCGCTAATGGACTTTATAAAAAGCGAGGAGTAACTCTCCATGATGAAAATAATTTCGAATTTCCATTGGTACAAAGCACGCAATTACTGACATTGACGCGAAGGACAGCAATGAGGCATACAATAAATTGATCACTAAAATATACTTGTAATTCTATAATATTAAAAATGTAAATGTCAAAAAGCAAGCAAAAAGTTAATATTTAATTTGCCTCAGTTAAAACTCCAATCTTCATGACTTATTTAATAAATTTGTAGATTAATAAATACGAAGAAAAATTGACGATTATTTTAACATAAAAATTTGAATTAAAAGTTACTTAAAATTATTAATGACTTTTTAATTCAAAATAAAATTCAATTTAAAAAAAATTTTAAATTAAATATTTATTAAACTTATTATATTAATAAACAATTTTTGTTATTATATATTTCGATGATTTCGAATATTTACATTTAAATTATGCAACAATTTGATTTATTGCGACAAAACAAATGCTATTTGTATTAAACAGATATTCAATACGGATATATATATTCCAGTAAATGAATAACTTAGTAACCAAATAATTAGTAACCAAATTATAAAAATAAGTATATATGATAGCATTTGTCTGGATACAGAGAGAGTTTACATGAATTTTATAATACATACCTAATACTATTGGGTTGTCTCGAAAGTTCGTACCGATGTTGAAAGAAAATTGAAACGCAAAAGATTTAAATTTTAGTGTATATTTATTAAATTATATAAATTAATCGGCACGAACTTTCCGGACAACCCAATATTATAAATACATACATTTATTTACAATACGATTCATTACAATATAACGCGTTACATAATTTGGATATAGAATTTTATAAAAAAGTTTAATTTCAGCTGAAAAATAAAATTTGAAATTAATTAATTTTATTTTTACATTTGATAATTGGAATAACGGGATGCTCTGATAAGGAAAACTGGAATCAAAAAAAGTAACACGGGTAAGTTGTAACACTTATATAAAAACGTTATAAAATGCAAAACCATAAGAAAGAGATAAAAGTTTATAATATATTTATTAAACTTCTGTCTCTTCTTTACATTTGCATATTTTGTTTATAACATTTTATTATATAAGTATTACAACTTACTCTTGTTATTTTTGACTTCAATCTTTCCTAATTAAATAAAACTTAAAATTAATTAAAAATTTTATTCAATTTTTAATTTCTTCTTTCCAATTATCAAGTATGTATATTATATAATGTGTTTATTTCTACCTATCCATACTTATCGTCCATACTTATCCCTATCTATTCATACGTATTGTCCTACCTACCCGTATTTTTATTTATTTGTCTATTTGGGTATATCTATCTTCATCCGTGTATACCTACATTACTTACTTCATAAATGAGCAATAACCGCGAATATAATACGTTAATGCATTTATCAGAGAAAATAGCTATTCAATTGTTGTAAAATTCTTTAATGTAATTGGTTCTTGCTTTGATTTCTTATGGATTTTAAATGTCTAAACCAATCATGTTTGAAAAATTTTACAACAGTTGCAAAGCTATTTTTTTCGCTGAATGCAGTCAATGTCTAATCATGTTCTATCGCTGATAAATTCAGGGATGAATCGCGATTATATTAATCGCGATCATACACTGAAAAAAAAATTGGCTGCTGCAGCAAATTAGATGGTAGAATATAGCATTTTTAATTGGCTATAACAGCCAATTTTTGTTTGCAGCAGCCAATTTTTGGTTGTGTTAGCCTATCCGCAATGTCAGTATAGGATTTCGATAGGTTAACACAACTAAAAATTGGCTGCTACAATCAATTAAAAATGTTATATCATATTTTACCATCTAATTTGTTGCAACAGTAAATCCTTATTTTCAGTGTACTAATAATAAATAAGTAATAAACAGTAATAATTAAAACAAGCTTTCAATCTTTAAAATACAAAAAAAAATTAACAAATATAAAGGACTAATGAGAGTCAGCGCAGATAATCAAGCGCAAGTTATGTAGATTAAAAAAAATTTACAAAATTTGTGCTTTATCTGCGTTGACTCTCATTAGCCCTGTTATTTGTTGTTTTTTTTTGTGTTTTAAATAAGCAATAATTTAAAAAATATAAAAACTCGCAATTTGCAAATAAGTTACCCTCCCGAATATCCAGTTTACCTTTTAAAAACTTAGATTGGTACTACACCAACCTACCTCGTATACAGATTCTCTTCTTTCTTCTGGCCAGATTGAACTCACCTTTTGTTGTTCCTGGCCAATATTCTAGCTTGATATGCCAGAAATCGGTAACAAGGAGAAATACTCCTTTTTGGTGCTTTGTATTGCCGATTGTTGCCGGCTATCATCGCCAGCAATAAGCGTAAAATTTTACGCTTTCGTACGATGCGCGAAACGCGAACGCGTCGTGAAAGAGTCATTATATTAATGAAATTAAATAAATATTAATATAAACAATTATCAATTAATATACGAATAAATATCGCGTTTATTCAAAATTAAAAATATAAGTATTCAACTAAAAATATATCTAAATTAAAAAAATTATGTCAACAACATTTTGATTTTAAGAGTCTCCAATATTATAAAATTAGATTAAATTTCTTAATATAAACTTTATAATGTTATCAACAAAACTTTAATGTAAAAGAAAATGACAGAAAATTACTAAATCGACAAAATTCAATTCATGTACGTATTTTTAACGATTCGAACGATTTGTTGCTGAATCTCATCTCAAAACATGCGGAGATGAAAAATTCAGATGAACGATGTAAGATCCGAAAGGGATAAATTTCCTTCAATAAATATATTCCTATTGTATTTTGTACTATTAGAATCATCTTTTTGTATGATTTATTATATTAAAATTAAATATTTTAAATTATGCAAAATCCTGAACGCGATTTTAAAATAATTATGAAATAAAATTTTTCTATTTCTTGATATAAAATGTATATTTGGATCTTACATCATATTGCTACTTTAACTGATATAAAATCCAGTTACTACATATGGATAAGTTATAAAAGATCAGGCTAAAGTTAGTGCATTGAAATAAGCAACAATAATTAATAACCATAAAATGTCTTTTATGTAAAAACGAGATCAATATTATATGCGTTATATTAGAATTTTTGTTGTTAATTCATCAGTAATATGTATACAAATAAGTGTAAAATAATACAAGGAATTTAAAAAAAATAGTACACATTATACATACATACATACATATATATATATATATACATAGACACTGCTTTTCTGCACCAACTTGTATAAAACTTAATCCTGAATGAATATTTGGGAATAGGATAGATAGGAAAATTAATAAAATAATATTTGTTTGTTACACTGTAACAAACGCTTTTCCAGTTGTTATAATATTTATAGATAACAATTTCGTTCATTCTAATTATTATTTTATATAAACTTTATATTTTTTTATTATATGTATTTCATATTTTAAAAATATTTTATTCTTTTTCATTTTTATTTCCAAGTATGTCAAGATGTATTTTCAGAAAAGAATATTTTATACATAATTATACATAATTATATAAAATTATATAAAAATATATATATAATTGTATAAATGGACATTAGCCTCATCTAAACTTTTATTATTTTTCATTTTATTGTATAAATTAACATATTTTATATATATTGTATATAATTGTATATATATTTATATAATTATATATAAAATATTTTTTCCCGAGTAATTTAATATTGTATAAAATATAATCATCGAAACAATCTATTTTATTATATTTTTGAGCTTACTTAGTATAATTCAAACCGAACTTGAGTTACTTCGTATAATTCAATTAAAGCGTTTACATTAACATACAAATTTACAATTAATAGATAAAATTTGAGCTAAATTAAATCTTTAATTAAATCTTTAATTTGAGCTAAATTAAATTTAATCTTCTTAAGTTAAATAGTTTTATTTTATTCTTATAATTAAATTAACGAGGTATTGTGTAAAAGCAGTATGACATATAGAAATAATTACACTGAAAGAAAATTGGTTGCTGCAACAAATTAAAAAATTAAATGATAAAATATGGCATAGCATTCTTAATTGGCTACAGTAGCCAATTTTTGGTTGCGTTAGCCAATTGAAATCTTATACTGACATTGCGGATAGGCTAACATGACCAAAAATTGACTGCTGTAATAAATTAAAAATGCCATATTTTACCATCTAATTTGTTGCAGCAGTCAATCTTTTCTTTCAGTGTAGAAATAACTCAAACTAGGCTAATGTAACATATAAAAATAATGCATACATAATATTCAATAATAAGAAGGCATCCAGGATTAAGTTTATCCTAATCTGTTCTAACTTATCCATTTTAAGACAACGGATGTATGATATGCTACACATATATTTATCCGTATATTTTTTTGTTAAATTAATGCATATATGCATTTATAGATATATAATATATTAATAAATTTCCACACATCCGTTACCTCAATAAAGAAATTAATTCGTCACTCACCGACCCGACGCGCAACAGCGGAGTTAAATCTGCAACGTCGCTACGATGATTCTATAACAAAAAAATATAAAAAAACATTATATTATAGCAAAAAGAACACAAACAGTATATTTAAAAAACGCAAAGTTCTCTTAAAATAATCATATAATTTTCAAAATGTATAATTTTTATAAGCTTTGAATTTTTTAATTCATCATTAGATATTTAGATTTGATTTAGATATTTATAAAATAATTTTATATGTTTTTTAAAAAACGGATCTTAAAAATTCGTATATATAAAATAATTTTAAAATAATCCTTTTACTAATTATCATTTTTAAATTATTTGTAAAATAAAACGACTAAAAAATAAATAGAAGAAAAATAATAAATTGATTTTTAAGTAAAAAATATTTACCGCAAGGTTGCTCCGCCGGTGCCCGATGCCTCTCCCAGACCTCCTCCTCCTCTCAGAATCGGGTTGACATCCTCTCGCACAGGACATTCGCGTAAAACACTCGCGAATCATACACTATATAAACGCGCGCGGACTATTCATTTATAAAAGTCTTTCGCGCGACACTGCGGCACTCCACGTTTACAAAACCCATGACAGAATGGCTGATTGCTATTTCGATCGGTGGAATCAATACCACACGTCGACGAGTACTTGCAAAACACACGATAAATGTCGAACAAGAGTTAAGCCCCACATGAAAGAAGACGAAATCGATCGTATTGAGTCCGTCACCTCTGGTTTACGCCTACATTACGTTTAATATTGACTCAGTCATACACCCTAACTGCTAGTTCTAATGGGACACAAGTGGTGCTGTACCACGAGTGATTCCAAGAGGCTGATAGATGTGACAAGCGCCTCTAATAAGAGAAAAGTTAATACCATTGCCGATTGTCTAACAATCTAGACACTTCAAGAAATGGGTTCCAACCCCTCGTCACGAGCTAGTCTTTTAAAAGACTACTAGAGCTAGGCTCTGACCAAGTCATATTAAACGCGAAAATCATTCAGATGCTGGTAGATAAACGCAGAGAAATGAGCAACCTTGCCCAGAGTTATATATACAAATCCTTTTTAGGCGACTCACCAGGGCGAAATTCTTTAACTCGTTCCGTAATCGTTATGTGCTCATAACGACTATCTAACCCGAGTTACAGAATACAGGCCCAGAGACGAATCCGAGCCAATCGATTGCTTCTTAACGCTAAGGGCCGAACCGTTTGCCGGCAGACAGAGCGTGTCCTCAATTAGCCGACAGTAGTTGCTAAACCGCGCGAACACAGCACTATTGCGAAGTGTGTGACATTACGCGACCGACATCACCTCGAAGTGCCCGAAGCACTTGGCGTGAGAGCGTTGCAGTGACCGTGGCCGCCTAAGCAACGTTCCAAAGAGAGTTTCGCTTTCCTGTCGAAACATCGTAGATATGATTTCATCGTCGAAATAGAATGTCATTCGAATGGGTTTTGTTAAAAGTCCATTAGTCCGATAACTTTAACGGCACTCCCGAAGCAAACGCGCGACGCGACGAACCGACTGCGGTTCGTTCACTTTTAATTAAATCGGCGGACGAGGGTACGTTAGCTTCCTCGTTGGATTTATACACGAAGAGAACGATTTTACTCAATATCTAAAAATTTATCTAGATATATCATTCAGATAAATCTGAAAATTTTTAAATACTTGAGAAAAATTGTTTTCTTTGTGTATATCTTCCGGGTACTGAGCCCTCTCACCACGTCAAAGTGTACCCGTGAGAGGGAAGCTGTCATCTGAAAAACATAATATGCAATTAATAATTATATATATTACTATGCAATTATCGATTAATTTTTAGAAATGAATATCAAGCACATATTAATTCATCACCATTGCGAAATACATTCAGAATAGATAAAAGAGCTGAATCTCTTATTACAATGTCTGTAAGATATAATTAGAATCAATGGATGAGCTAAAGATTAATAAAAAAGAGAAATATATCTTTTATTATCGATAAATAGTTTCAAAATTATACTCAACTTTTTTATCATAATACGAAAGAAAACAAAAAATTAATTAAATTATTAATTGCACAAATTATATTAATTGTGAAAGTAGGAATCGCATAAATTGCGTTATTTGCATGAGAGTAATAATTCACGTTGCTTTTTTATGATGTGTGATACCATTGGAAGAATAATTGAGAGTTATACTCAAGCGAAATGCACACACACAAAAAATGTTATAATAAAAAATAATTAATTGTTGTCCGTAATTATCACGAAATAGTAATAAATTCCATCGCGTTTTGATTTCAAATGAATGAACCGTACGAAATATCTATTTTGTGATATATGATTGCCATCTCGATTCTTTTATGAATAATTATTCGTGTGAACTTGTAATCGTATACTTTTAGTATTCTGTAAAGTATATATTTCATATTATTTTAGCATTTGTCACGATTACGTTTCATAAAGAAATGTACAGAAGAGCGGCACGCAATACGACTACCTGCCTGTACGAACTTCGATAATGGAATGACTGCGTAGTAACTTCGCATAAACGTGACGCTCGCCCTTCCGCGCCAAAACAATTCCCAAGGTTGCACGCCGATCATCTAACTGTCGAAATATTAACGCATATTATAAAATCAGTAAAATAATTTAGTCTCGTTATATTTTTAAGATACTTCGATAAATAGGCTTTATTGCATGATCTTTGGTTTATTTCTTGGATTCGTTACGCACACAATTCATCTATATCTTAGGTATTTTATATTGTGTTACAATAAGTGATTAGTTGTAATAACTCTTTGTCACGAAATCCGCGTAATGTACGCAATATTTTTAACAAAAGATTGACACATTTTAGCTTCTTGTTATTTTTAAATCGTAATCCGGTAATTCAATAAATTTAAATTTATGCATCGTGTGCTTTCGATCCGAAAATAGAGAGTGATATGCAAAGCCATCGACTATCACTCGTGATCATTAAAAAGTACCGGTCTAAATTATGATAATTCGTAATAATTTCTAAACTATTATAAATCTCGACGCATATTTCGAGCGTATAATTATATGATAGTATAACTATATACGAACGGCAGTCGCTCGACATGTTCACGTCGCAAATTATGAACATTAATCAATTCGTAGACATTTAATTTTCGTGGATTATTGCAACACGCGAAATGTTTCATACCACGTATATCTCGCTCCGAGGTCGCCGAGCGAATGCCATAGTGATGACGTAGTCAACCACCGCGTGACGTGCTCTTCCACCCCTCGCTGTTCGCCACGCGCCGTTTGGATTCCCAACTATTTGTGTTTGAAAAATATTCAATTATTATTTATTCAATTATTCGTATTTTACACAATTTTGTCAAATGTATATTATATCGTACATTTCACGATTTTCCTTTGTGGCCTCTCTGGCATTAGTTTAATTCTGTATTACTTGCGCGATTCTTTTAAATGTAATTAATAATTATTCACGTGTGTGAAGTATTTTTGATTTTTGTCTCAATTTTCATTATATTCTAAAATGATTCTTACTTAAATAAATGTTGATAATATTCTGTACATCCTTTATATAAAAATATGTGCAATTTTTCATCAATAATTGCAAAACAATTTGCGCTGAATATAGCTTTGGTTGAAAGTATTAAATATCTTGTTAATCATTATTTAATTTTTCAGCTAAAAAATTAATTCATGATACTACTATTGCTGTAAATAATTCTGTGTTTAAAAATTCTTTAAACTAATGCTGATCATGGCTAGATAAACTAACTGTTACGACTTATTTAAAATAAAAAATATAAAATAGATCAGGAAACTTATTTAAAACACTAAATAAAAACTAAATCAGAAGTGTAGTTATTTAAAATAATAAATACTAAATAACTAATAAATACTAAATACTAAATAACTTTTTTATATTTTTTATTTAAAATATATACTTTAAATTTTTACTTATTTATATTTTAACTCTTATTATTTATACTTTAACCTTTAATATACACCCCTTAATTTTGGATGTCCTATTATTATATACATATTGGGTCAATGTTGTTTCGTGTTTTGGATTAATTTTCATTATTTTTATAAGTATATAAATATTATATTAAATATTTTTAACATATATTTTGACATCTTTAGAATGTATTTGTAAAATTGTTTATTTATAATAAATTGTATATGCTCTGTACGGAAATAAATCAGGTACTTCTGATAGAAGTAAATCGCGCTGAAATCGCTGAAACAAATTTATCAAATTAATAAAGATTTTAACGATTTCAGCGATTTATCATCAGAGGCTGCATTCCATTTAACGCTCGCAAACATTGTTTATTCTTGTTTAATATTCGATAAACGACAAGAATGAAATAATTCCACGAGCGATGTGAGCATTAAGTGGAACGCAGCCAAAAGCATAAAAAAAAAGGATGTGTTGTGTAATTTGTATTCATTTCTTCAGAGGGCAGTAATATGCGGGAGCATTTTGCAGTTACAGGAAAATGGCTCTTATGTCCTCTCTCAAATTTCTCTCTGATATAGGCTTGTTTCGCATCGCCATCTTGAAATGCAATCAAATGCAATGTCATCGGCAGGTCTCGTAAGGCAGCGCTCGTATCGAGTACGTTCGTAGAGACGTTATTAATATTATGTGTATCATGTGGTATTATTCTATCTTCATCGTTTATTAGATTGAAGACAAAGATGGAATGACACAATAAAGCTAATAACGTTTCTTGAGGCTCTGAATGCACCCATCATATCATAAGTGATAAATAGCTTAAAGTAGAAGCAACTAGGAGTGAGTTGACTGTTCAAGAGTCTCGTACGGAAATTTTCGTTTTATATCGGTAAACATGTCAAGCGGTGCGCTTTTCGGTAATAATGCTTCTCGCGGTGCCTCGAAAAATCTTGTCGAATTCAAAGCTGGCAAAATGACCGTGAAAGGAAAGATGGTTTATCCGGATACGCGGAAGGGCCAGCTCTACGTTTATCAGTCCGACGATTCATTGATGCATTTCTGCTGGAAGGACCGAACGACCGGAGTAATTGAAGACGTACGATGATTATTCTTGCTCTTAATGAATTTCTAAAAAAATTATATAAATGAAAAAGCGATTTTCAATCCTGTGCGCCGAGAAACTACACTTCTTAATTATTTTATTTCACACCTGATTTGCCGTTTGTATTAATATACATCATATATCCTCTATAATCTAAAGTATTATACTATATGTTTTTCAGGACTTAATTATCTTTCCTGATGATTGCGAATTTAAACATGTTCCTCAGTGTAAGACTGGCAGAGTATATCTTTTGAGGTTTAAGTCGTCGAATAAAAAATTCTTCTTTTGGCTACAGGTATATAAAATAAATTTTGTAACATACAATTAGGACACTATTCATTTGTGTGTTTTTGTCGACAAATTTTTCATTGTTATTGGCTACAAGATAGAAAGATTCAAGGACCTCTCTGTCCTGTACATTTGTCATATAATGAAAATGCAAATGAAATAGCATTCTTACAAAATTATTAGTTATTAAAATAAATTGATTTATATCTGCATTATATATTTATTTAGCAAGCATTTGATATTTATCCTATATTATGTTACAATCAGCTGTCTATATATTAAACATAAAGTTATGTAATAGATGCCATATGCTTTCATTAGAAACATTAGTAAGAGAAGACAGTTATTTTTTTTTATTATGCGATATGTGATAGAAAAAGTAACAGATCACATATACCTCTGTCCTTCATATGCCTTATATGAATACATTTGTACACATATATACATATTTATATACAAACTATATTATATATATTTATTAAACATAATTTTAAAAAATGCATATTTTCTTTGTATAGGATCTTAAAACCGATAAAGATGAGGAGCATTGCAGAAAGATTAATGATGTACTAAATAATCCACCAACTCCAGGATCCCAGAGAAGTGGTGGTACCAATGCTGAAGGAGATCTTCAGAATCTATTGAATAACATGTCGCAGCAACAGCTTATACAGTTGTTTGGCGGCGTTGGTCAAATCGGTGGTCTGGGCAGTTTATTAGGTACAATGAATAGACCACATGGTGTTCAGAGTACAAGGGCTTCCACTACAACTTCATCTACTCCAGCCACTACGAACGTAACTAGACCGCCTCATTCATTGACTCCTGGACCTAATACGGATTCTAAATCTTCGAGTGAGTTTAAATTGTTTGTTCAAATAAAGCAGTATATCCTAATGATGTATTTATCTAGGTAATAATAAATCATCAACGAGAACAACAACTCCGTCCACGCCTGCTGCGACAGCAGCAGCTCCAAGCAATAGAATACAACTTAGCGATTTGCAGAATTTTCTATCAGAAATTCCGACTCCATCTCGAACGGAGCCAACTGTGCAGGTAATATCATATTGCTTTTTCATATCTATTACTGAATTAATCTGACCGTTGGATTGAATTGAAACTTCAATTGAAAATTGAATTTTCTAAAAAATGACTGGTGCAAATATAATGCAATGTACATACTATTTTTTTAAATTGTAATAATTGAACTTTGACTCTGCATGGAATAACAGGTAATTAAAGATGTTAGTGTTTTGTGAGTAGAAGATGCCTCTGTCATAGTGTTAATATGCTGGTTACAAGTATCCATTTATATAGAGTATCCTAAAATTTTCCTAATAGTCTTTCAATCATAAATTTTTTGGTCTTTTCACGATCAATTCATATTTTCATTTAATGCAAATGCCAAAGCGTCTAAAATTTTTACGTAATAAATAATTGCAGCTTTTAATAAATTAAACTTAAAGAAAAAAAAGATAAAATTATCCTTATTTTATTAATATTAAATTTTATATCTATTTGATATAAATTTTTCTAACTTAATTACTAAAATCTAGAATACATAAAATTAGAAATGCAATTTTTTTATTAAGAAAAGAACGTTTTCTTTAAATTCGCTGAAGAGGATTAATTAATATTTTTTATAATTCTGAAACATCCTATAAATGGTTTTCAAGACTATCAATAATAATGAAACATCATACATTGAAATTGCATTATAAAGCGTTTATCGAAAGTTAACAACTTTGCTATAAACATGTGCATGTCATTATTTTTATTTTTTAATACAAAGATTGCAGTATTAAATGTTTTATAAAAATCTGATCTTTTATTTATCAAAATCATCAATCAAATGTCAATTACAAAATTTGATTAATTTCTTAAAGGAATATGTATTATACATTGCGTTTGCGTTTGTATCTTATTCAAAAAAAATTTTACACTGTTATAATATTTCTAGGAATAATTTGATAAATTTTTGTATCAAAAATAAATCAATTTAATTAATAATGATAATATTTATTGGATAAACTCAATTTTTATGAGTTAGTTTACACGCACGCGCGCGCGCGCGCGCGCACACACACACACACACACACACACACACACACACACATACACACACACAAATAACGTATTTTTTCAAATACGAAAAGATAAGATTAAATTCTCTCATCCTATAATAGTTGCAAGACTACATATCTGTATATTCAAAATGTACTGTTTAGTACATTTTAAATCTTAAAAGAGATAAATTAATAAAAGAGATATTAAAATAAGTATCTCTCTCTCTCTC
>NW_012130113.1:1038465-1058013 GCF_000143395.1 Atta cephalotes | reverse complement strand
TATATATTATTAATANATAATAATAATAAANAGTATAAATAAGTAATACTCTCTCTCTCTCTCTCTCTCTCTCTCTCTCTCTCTCTCTCTCCCTTGGTTATAACATTGATTGTGCATAAATATTACGAATTATTTATTTTATCAAATGAAGAAATAAAAAGATACCGAATATTTATTATAAAATTACTGTCGTTAATATTTTAGATTAATATTTATGTAGAGTTAATATACAAGAGTAAAATCAGAGAAGCGGAAGAACAAGTATTTTCACATATAAAAAATATATGTAGTATTCTGAAAGCACAATAAATGAAACCAAGCAATCACAATAGAAGAGAATCTATGCGAAAGTTCTTAATAACGTGAACAAAGTAATGTAGAAAATTCAAGGATTGTTTATCATGGAATAAATTATTTGTCGTATAATACTAATTGTATATTTTTTACAGCTACTATCACTACAGGAATACATAAAATGTCATTCTTGATAACAGAAGTTGCAGAATAGCTTTCAGACTCATTCAATATTTTACAAGTGTTTAAAATGGTTCTCTCTCTGAGTGAGCGCGAATTTTTTAGCTTTATTATTTGTGAATAATTAGTAACTGGTGTATTGCGCCGCTAGAAAATTAACATTGAAAATATTATATGTATACCTAAACTAACAAAACCATTACAAAAAAAAAGTTTGTGATAGAATAACGAACTTCGTTAATTAATGTATCTAGATTGAATTGGAATTTTAATGTGCTTTAGCTATATGTTAGATTATATGTGCTTATAGATGATAATATCATTATAGAAGTCACGTGATCAATAAGTCCTAGCTAATATGTTTTACGATGCTGTGTTTGTCTTTCTCTACCTTTGAAACTCAGTAAAATTTTAATAATCTATAAGTGAACTATTCTCAATGTTACAATTTTTGTAGTAATATTTTTTTGAAAGACTGTTAAACATATTATATATTTCCTATAATACTGTGAAATTATGTTACCAACACGCGTTTACTATTAAGTTACTGGATACGAAGTACTTTGATCAGACAAAGTGTTAAAAAAAAGAAAATTAGTAACAATGATTTTTTTTAAATTCGGCCATGTCACAATGCCAAACTAATTAGTTAATCCTTAATATATTGTGATAGAGTAAGATTAGAGAAAAGACAGAGGCATGGTTTTCTCACTGTTCAATACTATCCTTTGTCTGAACTTTTCCTGGCTGTCGGAAACTCTGGCTCTGCTGAGCAATTGGGGAAGTTTCTCTGGGTATGTCTGTTGTTTTCGTTCAGCTACAGCGCAGCTTATTGTCCGGCAGAGGGGCGTAGCGACAGAGCTGACCAACGCTATCCCAACGGCGATCTCTACGACGGAGAGCTTGGAGAGTGCTATGAACGTGCACTTGCCACCTGGGGACAACCTGTCTACCACGCTATCGTCTCCCCAGTTCTCCCAGGCGCTATCAATGTTCTGGTCTGCTTTGCAGTCGGGCCAGGCGGGCCCTGTCATCCGTCAATTCGGCTTGGGACCGGACGCCGTCAATGCCGCATCCAGTGGAAACATCGAAGAATTCGTCAGCGCTCTGGAGTCCGAAGCGAAGAACGGTCAGGGACAACAAGCGCAACAGGGACAAGATGACAAGAATAAGAAGCAATCATCGGCCACTAGTCCTGATAAGAAAGATGATGACGACGAAGGCATGGCTTTAGATTAAAGATGGAATTTGTGTGCATCTCTCATTTCAGGCGTTGCCTTTTTTTATTTAGAAATCATGCGTTACATTATTATTATGTTACAATGAATACGCAATAAAAAATCTTACTGGACATATATTTTTCTTCAAGATAATTTAAACATATATCTGTATAATTTCAGTAACATATTTTTTGGACGTATATCTAAGCGTTTCTCTAAGTCTTCGAAAATCTACGACGTTAATCTTGTATATTAATGAGAGATTAGCAAACATGTTGACTAAAATATAAAAATAAGAAATTTCATCATGTGTTATCAAAATTACACGTATGAAAATTGATATATTGGGCCTTTTGTATACATTTATTGGATTTATTAAACGCTTAAATAAAATAATTTAATAAAATCATATATATGTACAAAATTCGTGTATTGTATGAATATCCAAATGTTTCGAAGCTTTGTACTTAAAATCATTTAAATTGAAATTCAATTTAAATTCAATTTAAATAATTATAATTATCGCATTTCTATCACGTTTCTATTTTTTAGATTATTATCATTTCTTATATAAAAGATAAGATTATAAAATTTGTTGACTTGATTATGTCCTTTATATTGAAATATTTGGTCATTTTATTTTCTTAAATTATTTATTTGAATCTTTTAGCGAGTGGAAAATGATATTTTTTTTTAAAAGACTTTATTTTTTAAATTCCAAATTTTATTTATTTAAAAAATAAATATTTCTGTAAAAAAAAAGTATTTTGCGAAAATATTTAATGAAATAGTCAAACGTAGAATTTAAATTGTAAGAAACTGAATGGCGGGAAAGAGCGGTCCAATCATGCGCTTTTGTTTACGACGCACAAGCGTTTTATTGGACCTACGCGATAATCGATATATAGTATCAGCTGAGTTCTATCAACTCCTTGGTTGACAAAAATAATAAAATAAATTGATGCTATATCGTATCATCAAGTTACTATTAGTAAAATATAAATTATGACATAATTAGCGCGATTATTTGGATTGATTTTCTCAGGCAAAAAAGGCTAGGTTGAAAAAGCAAAAGTTGTTCAGGATGACGCCGTAAATATGTCGTCAGGTGTTTATACGTTTGATCGCGGTGGTATCCGATTGGCTGCTTGATTATGACATCATGCAGGTGCGGCTATAGCGCGAGAAGCTAAAATTTCTATTTATGTAATAATTTTTATAGAACAAAAATTATTGAAAAATAATAAATCAACACAACAATCAATTTTAAAATATTTCTAAAATTGTAACGCCAAATCTACAAAAATCTTCAAATTGGATGAAATAATCTCGATTATTAACCTAATTAATAAGAGTAAAATACATTTACCTATTTCAACTTTGGTATTTGTTTTTTTTTATATTTGTTATTGTAATTGTTTTTTTATATTTGTTTTGTCAAATACATTTTTTTATCTAACAATTTTATTTAATATTTAAAGAGCAAATCAAAATCTATTTGAATCTAATCGAGTGTATGAATTTTTATTTACCTGATCAGAAGGCATGATTTTTTTTAGACTTCCACTCAATAGGGACAAGATGATTAATGACGAAATTCACTGAGTTAACCAAGGTACGCGCGATATAATGGTAAGTGCCTAAGTGGTAGAAAATGCCGGTCATCACGCCGCCGCGACGCGACGCGTCCATGCGATCGAAGCAGCGCAACGGCGTCCCGGCCGGAACGTTTGTTTGTAAACACGGCCGTATGACAAGGCTTACGGCGCTTACGGCGCTCACGCCGGCCCTGCGCGCTACTGGCGCGCAGTCGCGCGAATCGAACGGAGTAGTGGGGGAACTCCCTCGCGAAATCGCTGATCGTCGAATGCGCCACGGCGAAATTTCGTTGACAAAAGTCGCGGCGAATAACGCGTCGGGCCGGACGCGTGAAGGAGCCCAGTTTTTTGTCTGCGTGTGAATCTGATCAGTCGCTGTGGTGAGCCGCGACGTGTCGTGGCCAGTGTCATCATGAAATAAGCTGCGGGTATCGTAATTTCCCCCCAATGCTATTGTTGTGATAGCGGTACCGCGGCGGCGGCGGCAGCGGCGGCGGCGGCAGCGGGCGCTAAGGCGATGGGGAAAGAAGAGAGCGGGCGGGCAGGTAGTGGCTTAAAGGGAACGAGGGGGAGTAAGAGGGGTGACATGGAGTAATAAGACAGTGTGCGTGAGCGCCGATACTCCCGCGCGCAGTCCATGTACGTGTGCACAATGGCAACCTTGACACTTGGTGATCGTTTTTGGCGGCTCCGCGTCATGGAGATCGCGCGTCCAGCGGCATCGCGTCGCGAGTGAAAGCGACGACGGCAGGCACGCCTCGAGCAACAATAGCAAAAGGAGAAAGAAAAAGAAAGATTGAGAGAAATAGAGGAGAGCGCAGGAGAAGAAAGCGAGTGGTGGCTGAAAGACGCGGGAGTGCTGCGTACGTGGACATCACGACTCGACTCGAAATTCCTACGTTATCCTCGATGTAGAGTCCGCAAGTTTCCTTAGCGACGCGCCACGGCCTCCCTTTGTTTTGGTCCTCGCGTTCCAGACCATCGTCCTCGGACTTCGGAGCGTGGCCGCGAAATCGTCACGCCGCGTCGCGCGTCGCGCTGCGTCGTGTCGCGTCACGTCACGCCGTGCCGCGCGTTGCGTCGCGCGCGGCATTCCGACACGACGATCGCGAAACTCGTCAACCACGAAAATAAAAAAAAGATTTAATTTGAAGGTTAGAAATTAGGCGAGAAAGTGACAAGTGTCAACATACGTTGTGCAAATAGTATGAATCATCGTCTTCGTATTTGATCAACTTGGTATCGTCATCGTCGTTATTGTTACAGCAGTACATTCGTCCGTGTGTGAAGCGATAAAATTGTGATAACTTTGAAGTTAGTTAGTCTCCCCTATTAAATGAAACTTTAAACTCGCGCGTAATTTAACGAGTATACATATGTTGCTCGATCACGTCACGGCGTATTTTATTTCACGATGTCTAATTTTACAACAAATTACGATATATAATAAATTGTATAAGTTAATTAGAAAGAAATATAAATACATACACATGTGTACATAAATATATATTTATATTTTATGTATATATATTTTGTTATTTATGTATATGTATATGTATATGTATTCAAAGATGAATGATGATAAATGATTAAATTTTATTTTTTCTTATATTTCTTTACTGTGTTAATTAATTAACATTTAGAATACGAAGAGGGAGATCTTTTTAATCTTAGTTTTGCCTTGAGTCAGATTTTTTTATCATTATTCATTATATTTTATTGTATTTCTTACCTTAAAATATGACACTATTTCAACACCACACTGGCTTTTTTTTCCTTGATATTTATGAGGACATCAATTTTTGCTACATTTATGTGATAGAAGATTTAAAGTCAATTATGCGCAAAAAAAATCTGGCTTCATTGAACAAAAAAAAATCATCGCGGTGCAGAGTTTTATTGGACGTTTTATGAGTTCAATGCGAGCGCGTTTCCCAGTTTGTCGCTTATTATCGCTCCGAAACGTCAGCACGAAGAAACGTCATTCGCACGACCGGTCGAACGACCCAATTTCTTGTCTCACATCGCTCGTGGTTCGACGAGAAAAAAAGATACGGAACTGCTTACGCGGCATGTGAATCGTAGCTAACGCGCGTGGTACGCGATTCCGCGTGCGCGCGACGCACGCGGAAGCCGCGTCTCTTCCGTTTGCGTGTGGCGGCGCGTACGTGTCGTCACGCGCGACGCCAGGAATTGATCTCGAGGGAGGAGATGAAACGCGATTTTGAAACATCCATATTCTTTAGGGACGATAAGAGGATCGGAGGCGGATCTTTAAATGCCAACTTGCCGCTTGCATTTTTCAAAGTCCGAAGGACTTTATAACGCTGTAATTATTCCTTAAATATTTACTCTGTAAAATTTGTAGAATGAAATCTTACTCTGAAAAGAGAAATCTCACTTTTAATTAAAAATTGAGCCACTCTTTCAAGATTAGCTCAGTTTTCATTCTTCGGAGTGAGATTCTGCTCCAAAAAGTAAATGTTCCATTATTAACACACTTAGAATATTTAAGAAGTTTAATCAAAGCGAATTTGGTCATTATGCTAGATTAGTGCTTACTAAAAGCTGCTATGAAATTAACATGAAATTAATAAAGTTAAATGTAAAATATAAATATAAATATTTGAAATATATACGGTAAGGCTACTAGTTGTGGATTGCTCTTATAAAAAAAATTTATATTTTTTTATCCAGAACGATGTCGAACAATTAATAAAATATTTAATAATTATAAAATATTTAATAATTATAATATTGATTACAAATAATTTATGGATGATTTTATTTCATTTCGGTATCGTTTTATATGTTTTACTCTATACTTTTAATTTTAATTAAATAAAGTAATGACAACTTTGCATAATCAGACTCCATGTATTAATTGTTATATATTTGTTATATATTTACTACCCTCTGTAAAAGCTAAAAATAGTAATCTTTATAGTATTATACTGAATGAATTTTTAAAGATACATACCTTAGTAATCTTAGTTTATCTGTCACGTTTTAATAACGATATCAATAAAATGTGCAGCGCTGTTGCTAATAAATAAAAAACAAACTGACACTTTAAAAAGAAATACTAAAGAATCTTGTGATATGCATTGTTTTTTTTTTTTTTTTTTTGGAAAATACTATAATTATTTAGATATAATATGTAATCTGGAATTAGTGCCTGTTCCGCACTTAGTGCTTTTATCCTATTTTAATGATTAAATATCCAATAATAATGTTGATGACGTTAATTAACAGAATGTACGTGTAGATATTATTACATTGTCAAAGCTGACTACATGCAACTTCATTCAAATACGATATTTTATATAAAAAGTAGTCTTTAATAATGTATTAATCCATTATAGTGAATGACCAAGTTCATCAAAAATAATCTTGTGAAGATCCTGCAACAATCAAATAAGAATTAAGAAATTATTTTCACTATCTATCATTTATCTTCAGATTGTCAATTTGTCATTCTGTCACCAGCTGCGATTTATGAGAAGCAACAACGACGATGACAATCTCATTTGTTTTTTTATTCACACAGAAAGATATATAGTGTATGCAAATAATTATTTATTTCAAATATTTTAAAAGTTTATATATCCGCAAATCTATAAGTTCATCAATTATCGAAATATATTTAAAATCCTAGAATAAGTTTAAATTTCAATGAAGATTATTAAGTTAAAACAAATTTGATTTGTTTATTATATAAAGTTGTTTCTTTGAATCAATTTTATAATATTTTTTAAGAGAAAATAAATTCTTGTTTCGAATACATAATGATGAATTTTTTAATAAAATTTATAACAAGTATATTTTAAGATCATTATAAGAAGAAAATATTCTGTGTTAAAGGTAATCATTATTTAAAAGGAAAAAAAAATAAGTTGCATAATCACATTTCTCAGCAATATAGAATAATATTTTTCTGTGTGTGCAGGCAGTGGATAAAGTTTTGCGATACGAGCAACGGCCGCGAAAGTATTGCTGCGTCGCGACGATTCATCTCATTAAACTTCCGCATCCGTTTCAAGGGCAACATACGTTCCAACTATATAGAATTTGTCTATTTGCTAGATAATAGAAGAATTATTCGATCCGCTATATTTAAACTTGATTATATAGACACATGAGAATTTTGTAGTTTAACATTTTTTTCTTATTTCGACGTTTGATGTTGATTCTCACATTTGAACTATATGTGTTATATAGCATAGTGTTGCATTATGTTTGTGCAGCACGTACACATTAAGTGTATATCGATTATACTGTTTGGAGTATGTTTGGAGTAACATGATGCAATCTGTTACGAAACATCTTGTCTAATGTGTATACCGCAATTTTCTTGACAGCTAGAACTCGTTTTCATTCTGTATCACGATAAAAAGTTTCAGTTTATTGAAGTGAAATTGATCACAAAATGAATATTCTAAACGACAGAACCAAATTGTACATCGAATAATCCGCGCAAGTCGGCAAATAAATGGAGAAACGTTTCTACTTGTTCAAACGCACGGATTATTGGATGAATGGTGCTCTCGGCTTTTGTCTTCATTCATAATGTTATCGCCAGCAGCGATGGAAATAGCATCGAGAAATGTCATACTGTCTATCAATTGGTGACTATTTTGCTAAGTATATTTTATTATATATATATGTATAATATAATAATAAAATATATGTATGTATACATGAAGAGAATTTTTTTTTTAGAGTTTACCCTGAAAATATGGCAATTCTGGGATAACATTGTATTAGGTGTAGTAAAAAGAAATCCATTAGTTTTCCATTCAATTTCATGCAAAAATAATGGATTTCTTTTTACTACACCTAATATTTCGAAAAATTTTATGTATATAATTTTGTAAATTTCTCTCATTCATTAATAAAATATTATATAAATATTATATAAATAAGTTATAATAAAATATAAATAAGTTTGATTAATTTTATTGAAATGCATGGTAAAAATCTTTAAAATATATTATATTATACCACCATACTTTCAGGGTAAATTTTAAGAGATAATTTTCTCTGTGTACATATATAGTGTTTCTTCGTGAATATCTTTTGTTTATTAGAGTGTAATTTTTTTGCAAAAAGGGAGGATTGCATCTTGTCACAAAAAACAATTATCTTATCAATCGTTATTATCTCTGTGATATTAAATATTATCATCGACATGTAACGATATATATGTCTATGATAATATTTATGATCAAACGAAGTCAAATGAAAGTTATGAAAGAAATATTACGAGCGTTATTATATCTGAAATTAGATTCGAATTCTCTCATTCTCACTTGCGTTCCTAAGGATTAAAAATAAATCCTCTTTATTTCATTCTTCTTTATATTCGTAACGTAAGCTTAAATATTGAGTTTTGTGTTCTTTTAAACAAATATTCAAATAATATTCTATATGTAAATATAGAATATTATAGAGCTTTGCATTATTTTTAAATAAATATTTAATCTTTCAGTTTACAATCATTTCTATTCCTTCTGTCTGCAATATGAACTTTTTTTTCAGCCTAAGTTTTTTTACCGGTCTAAACTTTCAAAACAAAATCAGAGTTTTCAACATCTCTGTAATATCATCAAATAGTCTTTTAATTAAAATGTTAAAATATTTATTCAATAAAAATTGAAATTTAAGCAAAAATAATTTAAAATTGGAATTTCGCTCAAGAAAGCAGACAAAAGGTTAAATAATGCTTTATATAAATATAGAACTTTTCGTTATTTCAAACAAATATTAGATTTTCAATTAAATTGAGATGTTTAAAGAGAGAAAAAAAAGAAAATGGATTTAGAATCGCCACTGCCTGCCCGCGCTTTTCCGGATCTCGCGACTAATCTCGCGAGTGCACGGCGTTTCAATGAATGCTCGGTGATGAGTCCTGACGTGCAAAAATGTTCTTGCAGAGAATCGTGGTCACGTGTGCGGACATTGACATCAGAACGGCAGCGAGGGATGCAATTTCCCGTGTTCGCGAGTGATAGCCGCGGCAGCACGGCTGCCGCGACCACGTAGTCTCGCGTGCACGCATGCAAGACAGAACAGTATATCGTCAGTGCATCGTCATCATCGTCCTCGTTGTCGTCGCTTCGTTGCATGCGAACCGATTACCGAGAATGCCTATGTGAAGTGAAGAACCAAACGCTCTGCGATCTTTACATGTCATAAATTTTACTTATCACCCCGAGGATACACGCAGAAACAAGGTGAGCATGTAGAGTCCTTAAGCAAAAAATCATCTCTCGTCGCAGGATTCGAAATCTCGACAGAATTTCGCCGAGTTCGATAAGAGACTATGGAACGCGCGAGAATGATCTCTGCGATTGTTTGGCGAATCACAAAATTCCTTTATCGCGTACACGCAGATAAAAATTGAACTCGCCGAGAGTGTCACAGTTTCAATTCTACGTCTTTTTTTTCATCGCCTCATCATTAACCCTTTCAAGATATTGATGATTTATCTCGAAAAATTTTTGATGTTTCTGGAAAATTCAATAGCAATTCTATCCGCTTGTTTTATATTAAATTTGAAGGTTCGGTTTATAATATCTTGCTAAATTTATTCAAATAGTATTTCTCAAAATTAAAAACTATAGAAAAAATTGAAAAGTTAAAGAATTTTTCCTTCTTACTAAGGATTTTGTTTCATTTATGCAGTTAAAAGATTGCCTTGAAAGAGTTAAAGTCACTTTGTGTATTTACAGCACAGATTGTCTTGTTTGCGTAGCTCCTCCATGCTTTGATGCTTTATTAATTTATGTTTCGATATATTGCTTGATTTGCTTTGTATCTATCATTTCTTTCAGACACTATGCGGATTGCTTGAGATAGAGATTACTTGAAAATTATGCTATTTCCTATTCTGAATTCGGCATCCTTCACAAATTGCTAATTAAAGACAATTGACTTATTTAATGCTAATAGTTAAATAGACGTTGAGAACACAAACCAAGAATCGTCAGGAATGGATCAAATTTTATTGAGAATGATAAAAGATCACTTCGGTATTATGGAATGTCGAGTCTGATATATACATACATTTTATAGGATTGTTAAAATGGAAATCGGTATATTTTAAAATTTCTATTCGTAATAAAATCATATTTCATTACGATTTTATTGAGTATCGTAAGCGTAAAATATGTCACGCCACGATACATTCATCTTTCTAATTCCGGGCGTTAATTGCGAAATAAATTTGTTTAAGTAAAACCGCATAAGCAAACAAATCTTTATATTTTGGCGATTATTTTTCACGTGCCAATTTCTTATTTTTAAGTCCGGTTTAAAATTTAGAGATGAAAGAGAAAAAGAAAAAAATATCCATGCTATAGAAAGAATATACGTCCGCAAGGACGATAGCCAGGACAGACAAAGAATGAAAAGAACGAAATGCGCATGCATGGACGAGATGGAAGAAAACACGAAAGACAAGAGAGAAAGAAAGGAGAAGAGAGGACAGAAGCAAGGAGAAGCAAAATTACTCGACAAACTTGAGAAACGAGATTCGCACGGGTCTGCCGAATTTTTTGTAGTTTGTTTGAGAGATATTTTGCATTATTTTTAACTACATTCTGCTATTAATTATGCAAGAATGTTTCAGAGCAATACAAAATTTATGTTTCTCCAACATGTTAGGTATTAGTATGAGAATAGAAATATTCGTGTAAGAATTAAAAATTCGTGATTGAGTAAAAATATTAAATTTCTGCAGAAATAATTGTATTGAAGGAAACTGATGTGAGTAATAATATAAAAAAGAATAACTTTATTTAAATTGTCGCTATTTAAATTGTAAATAAATAAAAAATGACCTAAAATTCACCATCCAAAAATCATAGTTGCTAACCATCTGAAGTTCTTCAAGTTTTGTTACAAGATAAGTTGTTAGACTAGCACTAATCCACACAACTTAAACGACCAGACGACATTTTTTAAATAACATTTTATTATCGGCACAAACGATTTATGACATATATATTTTTTACGAAATTGTATCTGTTACAATAATAATTAGCACAGAATGTTTCTCATTCTTATTATGTTTATATTGAATTTATATTATACTTTTTATTAAAAAGTTTACATGATTGTGATGCATCAAAAAAATCAATGACATCAAGAAATGAAAAAATGTAATTTGACAAGGAATACAAAACATCTTGTAAACTGAATTCATTATACTTGATTTTATTTAGCAGGTATTATAGTTATGTATTTCGAAAGAATAAATGCTACCAGAAAAGTACCTGCTACAAAACAAATGACGAAAACATACCAAGTTTCTTCGTCAAACACATCGGTAAAGGCTGGAATTTGATTGTAGACCGAATCGAGAAGTCGTAAATGGTAATTTTTACTGTTTCTTATTATTTTGTTCGTCGTTACGCTAGTTTCCTTCCCGTACATTTTAAATTAGTACAGTTTCCTTTTTTACAATCGGTTTACTGCAAATATTTTGATTGCGCGAAATAAATTTCTAGATTATTTAATATAAATGTAACGCCTTTCGGTGTTTAGCAAGTAAAAAATCCTGCAAGAATATAAACTATAATTATTATTAATATCTATCTATATATATATAGGTTTTCTTTCTACACATTTAAAGCTGTACTAAATGTAATTCAAATTATACGCTGCAGAAGATTAATTACGATGTATAAAATAGGATAAAATAGGATGGAAATTATAGCCACGTATCAAAGACATATTATTTAGAGATATTTCGTTTGAGACTTTTGAAAAAAACTTGTGCATTGCGTAAACACATTTGATACTTCATTTATTACCACAATAAGTCGCCGATGCAATTAGATTAAATGAAACACTCCTTTATGCTTGCTCCATAATTTTATTCTATGATGCGGCCTCTTTTTCTTCTTTCTCTTCTCTTCCTCGAGCACTTTTTTAGCCTCAAGCTCAGCCGGATCGGGTGGAATCAGACTAGTGATATGCTTGTTGTAAAGTTGCAAAATGTTTAGGCTTGTTAAAAGAGCCGTTTTTAATACTACTTTTTCACCCGATTCTGAAAAAAATGAATAAGACAGATGTGACCTACTTGTTTGTATCTGCGCGAAATTATGGGAGAAAAGTATAAAAAAAAAGTTTAGACGAAATAATTGAGATGAATAAGTTTTAAACTCCGTCGATTTGTTAGCACGGAATAGAGCTTCGATTTCTTAAGGCTTTATTGAATCAGAACGCAATTTAATCACCTTATGCATCTTTCTTTTCGTATTTCTTTTTTCATATTTTTCCGTATTGTACGATACGAACGTGAATGAATTGAATGACATGCATTGAAACGTAAACAGTAACGCGAACAATTCCATACTTTTATTATTATACTTACGAAGACTGAACGTGACGGTTGGCTCGGAATGGTCGCACACGACCTCTGTTTTTAATGAGCACTGCGGGTTCGTCGCACGAATTTTCGGAGCACTAACGTAATACAGAAAATCTCTGCAAATAAAAAGCATTATGCATGTTATTATCTCATGTGTTGATCTAAGAAAGTCTATCTATACATTCATACAAGAAATCTATACATTCTCTTTACATACAAGATCTATACATACAAGAAGTCTATACATTTTCTTTAAGGTCGTAGAAATTAAATTTTTTATCTATGTTTTGTTTTTTCATCTTTTCTCTTCTTTTTTTTAGTCTTATCTTACAGCTTCGTAGTAAACGTGATTTGCTGGTTATTACTTTCCCGTTACATTTCTCAATGTATTTATCGTTCCTTTCACAGGCAAAATGGCACAAATGGAGCAGCAATTACCGCTTCCAATGCCAGATTTAAGTACCCTTCGTATAACTACAGCCGTCTCCATGCTCGGCAAAGCATATGGATGTGGCCAATGTAATGGTGAGTTACATTCGTTTTAAATAGATAATTTAAAGGAGAAACATTGTTATGAAACGGAAGGAAAGTCACTATTGTCCGATATTTGTCTTTTAATACGTTTCTGATTGTGCACAAATGACAAAAGGAAAATAATAATAGACTATATTTTTTTAATTTTCACAAAAGTCTAAACTAATTAAAACCTTCTCAAAAATTAAATTTGATATTTCGTGCATATATTATATTTACGTATAATATATACGTATATTTATGGATTGTATATCGTCAAGGATTTGATTATCAACCAAAATCGAAATAGATTGATCTATAAATAATATATTAAAAAATAATATTAGAATCTAATAAAAAGAATAGACGCACACACGCGCGCATAAGATAGTTGAAATAATACAAGAATATTGTACTCATTACACACATTGATAGTCGAAGCAACTCAAAAAAGCTTAATTTAGATGACCTGCAATTCGCGTAAAATTTAGAAAATAATTTTAATAATATATAAAATTATTTAATTATAATATTGATTTTATTTAATAATAACGTTATTAATTATAATTAAATTATTTAATATTATTTATGTAATTTAACATTAATGAAATTAAATTTGCGTACTCGTGAAAAGCATTTTTGAAAAAAACTCAAAATATTTAAAATATTTAAAATATTCCTAGTATTATTAAAATTTAAAATATTCAATTACAATTATCGATTATTTTATTTAATAAAATTATTAATAATTTATTATTAAATTATATAATTAAATAATTAAATTATATAATTATATAATTAATATTATTTATGTATTAATAAATATTAATATTAATGAAATTAAGTTTATCCGTGCACATAATAAAAACAAGATACACATACACAAAACATTTAGAATATGCACGTTAAAACATAAATTGTGAATAGGATTCTAGCTGATTCTAACTTCTCCCGAAGTCTGATGGGAATTATAGATCGTTTAAAAAGTAGATTTATCTCGTGATCCAATATATGAAACAGTAAGATGATTCATGTCGTTGCACGAACGTGTCGATATCAAACGCCACGACTGTGTATAAACGTCAAAGTCGGTATTGCGGAATCATGATGGGGTAGGACGGAGAGGAAGGGGAGAAAGATTCTTGTTTTCTCTTATTCTTTATTACCTGTTAACGCTGATTACGCCGAGCGATAATAGGGCACCTAGGAGCTCGCGAATCTTTGGAACTGTTCTACCTCGACTGGCAACGCACACACGATCGAGATACGCTTCTATAAATAACAATGGGAGGGCTGCGCATATCGTCTGCTAACCTGGCGCCGAGGGGTGCGCGTGCGTGCGTCGATGACGTCTCGTCGAGTGCCAACCTGACCACTCGCGGGTTGGTGGTTAATCGTTACTAAAGAGGATT
Source organism: Atta cephalotes (assembly GCF_000143395.1). Lineage (NCBI taxonomy): Eukaryota > Metazoa > Arthropoda > Insecta > Hymenoptera > Formicidae > Atta > Atta cephalotes. The sequence goes on along the minus strand of NW_012130113.1, from coordinate 1,043,417 downwards.
GGATAAAGCGGAAGATGCGCGTCATATGTCGAGTCTGGCGTCTAATAATTACGTTTATATTTCCTTCATAAAAATATATGTTTACGTTAAAATAAAATGTAATTTTAATGTAAATGTAATTAATAAGAATGTGTTACATTGGTTGCATTCTGTAAATATATACATATATTATAGTATACGGAGCATAAATTTCATGCTAAGAACGTGACTTTGTTGAACTACATTTTATGGAAATAATAATTTTGCTGAAATGTTTGCCAAATGCGGATATGAAAATAATTTTTTTTACCATCAAAATAATTATGTAGAAAATTTAAACATGATGAGCAATGTTATAAAAATGTTTTGACATTTTTGACAACAATCAGCTGTCCTATATAATTAGTTTGATAGTTATGAATAAAATTATTTTCAGATTTGTAGAAAAACTTTTAGCTATATATTGTTAAATTTCGGCAAAACCGTTCTTTTTATATTCGTTCTATCTAATCCTCTTTAATCGTTACCGGGATATCGAAGAATGATTTCGATCAATCTTCGTCACTTACGATTAATTTATCAAGCGATACTGTGTTATCATGAAGAGAATTATTGATTTTTTTGTTTTGACATATAGGATAGCAATACTTAAATTAATCGGAATTCCGCTAAAAATCGACCTAATAAATCTATTTCTATTAAGTATAATATAATATAATTCTGGTTTAGTTTTTATTCTTTTTTTTCTGAGGATCAGAAAAAGATGATAAGTAAATTAAATTGAAATTAAAATTAAATTATATTAGTAGAAAATGTATGTTGCCCCTCGGAAAAGACACGATTTTGCTTGAAACGATACATTTATTTTTTTTCCTCGCCATTTGAATAAAATATTACTTGGAAAGACACGATCAGAATAAATCCAGAATAAATCCTCTTATTTTCATCTTCGAAATCTCATACATCTAATCGTATTTTGATATATTGCGTAAAAGAAAACATAATGGAATAACGGCAACGTTAAATAGAATGTTTATTTTGGAATAGTAGAAAATTTTTTTCGTACTGATGGGATTATACTTTTAGATTTAGAGAAACAGTCTTACTTCAATTAAGTAAACTTCTAAAAATAAACATTCTACTGAATGTAGCCAATATACGGAAAATTTCGATTTTATTTGCAAATTTCTCGATTTTTTGTAAAGAAAATACAAGTATTTTTCCGGAAATTTAAAAGTGAATGTAATATCTCGCGCGCGGAACCCCGTTTCGATAATTCCCGCGCAATCGCGAGATGCGCGTGACGCGCGACCAACTTCAGGGAACTAACCTCGTCTGCTTGGACTGACGATCGAACGGGTCGAAACGAACATCGATCTTATTAACAGGCGTTAGGTTGACGCGCTTAATCTGCTTTACGATCGCGCTCATCATACCGCCGGAGCGTTTGATGGTCCCAGAGAAATGAATCGACATTTTGAAGTCTCGACGCGAGCACGATACACGTAAACGCGACGCATATACCGCTCGCGGCGTCACTGCCCGGAACTTGTCGCGCCAATGCTGCCACTATTGCGGTCGAGACCTTCGGCTGCAGCAGGTTGGCAGCGGATCGATCTTGCACAACGCCCGCCATGATCAACGTATTAATGATTTTTTCTTTTCTTAAATTCTATTCTATCAATTATTATTTGTAAATAAAAAATCATGTTCTTTATTTACAAATAATAATGTAAAGGACTTTATTCATATGTAATAGCATTTTATTATCAACATTGGTATTACATGAAATTTATGAAATATATTACAATGATTGAATAAAAAAAATTATAGTACTGATAATGCGATAAGAAATTGATAATTTATTCTGATATATACAACGTGTGATATGTAAATTACTTTTTTTTATTAATCATTTTTTATTAATCATTTATATCTCAAATCAATGAAATCAGCATAAAGCTGCAAACTTTGTTTGCAATTATTAAAATTTATTAATTTTTATGGTTTTATTTTATTCTGTAGCATTACATTCAATAAAATTTTTTTTATTGTTAAAGTGATCAAACTAATTTTTTTCAAGCAGTATCTGTATTATTTTATTAATTATAAATTAATTATAATTTTATATCTAATTATAAAATTTGTTAATCTATATTGAAAGAAACGCATGAGAGAATGCATTAATCAATACTACTTAATCAATACTATCAACAGTACTTTAGTCATAATTCTTTCATGTCTTTTCATGCATGCTAGATTACAAGATTACGACAGCGGTATTTTGTTAATAGTAAAGATGAGGAATGATAAAGAGAACAGTGATGCGTCGATTGAATCTTCCGGATTGGTGCTCATCGCTATTTTTATCCATTATTCTAGTTAATCGAACAGGCATGCTGAAAAAAAATCATGATATTATAGCATCATCAACATCAGCAAATATTTGATTTTTTTTTCTAGAAAGAGATAACGCATGTGAAACTTTCACGTGCATTATTAACGGAAGTTCTCTGATAAACGGACAGAAATTTTCGAGACTGATCGGAATAGTTTAAATGATTCGCGAGTACCGCGCACAGCAACGTGCGAGCGAGGCGCCGCGGATTGTCGACCGCGACCGTCATTTGCTGTGCGCTGATTGGTCCCACTGCGGCCAATAGGCGCCGCGCTAGCGGACGCCATTGCGGAGGGACAGTCTCGTTTGGTGGTGTCGTTCGCAGTGTGTGTTGTGGGGAAGTGTGTGGTGTGGCCAGTGGGGTCTTGTGTTGAATTTTTTTACTTATTTATTAGTGATTATCTGGTCTTTTACACTCAACGGCAGCGAGAATGTACCCCGCAGGACAACGTGAGTGCCATTACGCTGTCGTATCCCCGTTAGGATCCACGGAAATCCCCGTAAACACGCTTGAACCATCCCTGCGGATGTTCCTCGACGAGCGAGCTCCGCGGGCTCGTTCGCGATGCACGCGATGCACGCACGCACACTCGCCAGACTTGCCCACAATCTCCAGAATGTACGCCTTGCTCCTTCTTCATTATTCCTCCGTCCCGAAGAACGTCGTAAAGGAAATGTTGCGACGCCCGTGCGTGAAGACGTGCCGAATGACCTCGGATGAACCTCGTTCAACAGGCACGCGTGTCGTCACTCATCTGCGACACGACGGCCTCCACGCGTTAGCTAATTCTGGTCTCTAGCGTCTCTTTCTAGATTATGGTCTTATCTACCGTGCAAACAAAGAATTCAGCGTTTTTTAGGTGTTAAAGCGAACGGCAGTAGGGAAGACCTACTGACCTTTTGTGCTCTGTTGAAAAATTGACAATTCGATGACGCTGTTCCCTTGCTTGCATCTGCATCCGAAATCCACGTGGAAAATTTGTCCTGAGTCGTGCGAGCCAGCTGTGTCACATGCTTCCGACATGAGTCACATTATTAGAAGACTGTTTCGAGTTAGGAGCATTATTGGAAACAGTTTGTTAAACGTCGAAGCATTAAGAGAATGAAGTATGGTATATATACTTCAAAAATTATAAAAATTATGATCAAGACTGTGACAGTATTACGTTTTGATAACAATGCACAATTGTTATAATTCTTTGATGATTTATATTGATTTATTTGATTTTTTTCAATCAAAAATAAACATGTTTGTTTCTGCCAATATAGATTAATTTTAATTTTGATTGAACTTATTCTTTATCTTTTTACAATCTTAAGCCAGTATTTATAATTTGTTCTTATTTTAAAATGTCTTAAGTAATATCTTAGAACATAAAGTTATATTAACATCTTAAAACATTACTTAAATAAGAATTGACTATGAATACTAGCATTAAACATTAAGAAAAAGATAAAAAGTTAGTTGAATCAAGATTAAAATTAAACTACATTAATAGAAATGAATATTCAAAATTACTGTTTTTTTTATGATCTGTCTTTATAAGCACATTATTAGGATATTATTTTATTTGCTATATAATAAATAGTATATAATCATAATATAAGTCATCAAAGTCATCATTTGAATGAAATTTTCCTGTTAAATGACTTATAGAATAAAAAATTTCTAGACTTGAGGATTTACTCTCTGATAGCCAATCAGTACATCTGAAAAATTATCATACAATAAATGCAATATTAACTTAAGAATAACTATTTCATTTAATGAGCTCTATAATATATTGGGGTGTGCCTTCCCTATATCAAAGTATAAAAACTGTGGCTATAGAAGAAAGAAAAGCAAACAAATATTTATCTTTCTAGTTTTGACTACTTATGATAGTAAAATATTAGTCAATCAGTGAATCTTCGACAAAAAAAGATAGAGAATTTCTGAAGATTCATTCATCCTTCAATATAATTGACATATTGAAAAACGTTATGCTACAAATGAAAGTATAATACTTTTAATTTATTCTTTATAGTATCCCAGTTTCTACAATAAGAATTATCGAATGATTTTTTATTGATTACATATATCCATCATATATAATAGCCAAGACAAATGCAAATTTTAAAATAGCATTTAAAAATAAAAAACTAGTATTAAGGTGTTATACATGTACATTAATATTATAATCAAAGACAATACCATTTTCTTTTGATGCAACTAACATCAATTTAGCTCTATTTCGTGTATTTTTGACAGAGTCAATATGAAGGTGCTTATTATCTTTTATTATTATCAAAGGCATGAAGTTCGAGAAAAAGTGTTTTTTCTCATTCACACTAACCGCCTTGCTATCTCTGAACGCGCGAAATTTTAATCCCGTTATTTTTAAACTTATTTCAAAACATAGCTTTGATTTAGATTTTCGTATTAAACTTTTCGTTTTAAAATGTTCAAAAGAATCTGTCTTTATATATAAAATATTTAGTCTTCAGTTTTGGGACACACACACATACACACACACACACACACACACACACACACATATATATATATATATATAATATGTATATATATATAATA
>NW_012130113.1:1012904-1024310 GCF_000143395.1 Atta cephalotes | reverse complement strand
AGTGAGTATTTATTTTTAGTTAATTAGTAGAGAGTATATATATATATATATATATATATATGTGTGTGTGTGTATGTGTAATAAATACACATACACACGGGCATACACTTACGCACTATATTGAATAATACCTCGACTGAGATACGGACTACTCCCTTGAAATATTACAATATGTGTGACTTTAATATGATGCAGAACAATTCCATGTGCGTTATAAACATTGTCCAAAACACTGAATAAAGTTATTGTCTCTGTGTTCGGCATGCCGCTCTAAACCGATTGTGATGAGGATGTAATTAATAGGAAAGATAGTGTATGAAGAAGCGGTTTAAAGAAGAGTGCAGAATACGGTGACTCGACTGTAACATGTATCGCAGTGTACGGGTTTAATCTTACTTTTTCCGGATAATTATGTATAGATTTTCTAGATAAACAAAACTTAGTCACGTAAGATTTATTATGGGTGGTATAGATTTAATGGATCTAAATAAACTTCGAAAAAATCTATATAATCTTCTCTTTTTATTGATGACTCTGTGCAGTAAAAATCATCGATCTTTTTCATAATATATTCTCAAATAATCTGTAATTATAATATATATAATTATATAACATCGGTATTTTTTAATTTATATATTATTTTTTCTTAAATTGGCAATGTTCAAAAAGAAATGAGATGAAATATTGTTCTTCGCAAGAAATATTTAGAGCTTGTCAATTTACTGGAATTTATTTTGAGAAAAACCTAAAAGAAAATTTAAATTCCGTTTTAATTAAAATTCAATTTGATCCCTTTAGATTTGATATTTCATACTTTTTATTTTATATCTCTTTATATTTTAATTTAATTCTTATTCATTAGATATGGGATGAATCTTTTTTTTATCGGAATAAATCATGATTCTTAGGCTATGAGAATAGAGCTACCCATTCTGTATCTTTTTAATGATAATTTTAGTATGTGCAAGTATTTTACATGGTAAAAAAACTACACAATAATAGATATAATGAAGTACGTCAAAAGTTCCATATAGATACAAAAAGAAATCCAAATAGATACAAAAAGGACAGAGAGGTCCTTCGAATCTTTCTGTTTTATATAGTCAATCACATGCTTGAAAAATTTATCATACGATGAAAACAAATAAAATAGCAGCCTTTGGAATTAGGGGTAATCATAAAAATCTAGAATCCAAATATTCGAATACTAAGGAAGTCGAATACTAAGGAAGTCGAATACTAAGGAAGTGACGTGGTTCACGTAGTTGTGGCGTGGTTAACACCTTGTGAATTCTTTATGTCCTAACGAATGTATATCGCATGGCTTCATTATCACGTATAGACTTGATATTAAAAGAGGTCAGTATGTTTAATAATAAGTTACATTGTAGTTTTTTTTACAAAACTATAAAAATTTTCTGATTATTGACTTGATTGATTCTTTCGTATGTAGCTTTCGTATTAACACGATATATGTTGGAATCTAACCTATCTTAGTAACAATCTTAGTAAAAGTTGCTTTTGGAAAAGAAGAAAATGAATCGCAACGAAAGTGATATTTATTTAATTTTATAACGAAAATATTTATATAGAATTTAACTTTAATTTTGAAATATAATCATTACAGAGAAAATGTTATTACAGGTACAAGAATTTATGTGTTATAATCGAACAGATATAGGTTAAAAGTACTTTGATCACTAATAACCAGTAAAAGATAAGAAAGAGCCGACTCTTTGCTGATTTATTTGTGATAAGCTATTGACTATTCTAATTTAACGTTTAAGAAATATAAACTTAAATTAGATCTGATTGTGTTTGAGTTAATATTTAATATCAAGTAATATGGAGGAGCCAATATCAGCTTTTGCCATGTATGCAGCAAAACGTAAAAAAACAGAACAGTTATTGAGTAAAAAGAAAAAAAAGCAGAAAACTTTTGAACAAAAAGATGTTAAACAAGCAAGCATAAAGCAAGAGATGGGATGTAAAGATGTCATAAGTAAATTAAAAATTATGAAAGAAGAGAATAAAAAGGCTGCTAAGAAAAAAAAAGTAACTGTTCAGATTATTCATGCAAAATCAAAAAAAAAGGGAACAGAAAGCAGAGAAAATATTTTAAATGATGCAAATTCAAGTCACTTGAATACAAGTATAAATACAAGTATAAATTCAAGTCATTTAAATACAAATTTAAATGATACAGATCATCCACTTTATGCAAATATTGAGATAAATAAACATGATCATCGCAATCCTGTTGAAGACTGTGGACAATTATTTAAATGGCTAGTGTATCCTATGACTACAGAACAATTCTTCACGTAAGTTGAAATCGATAAGTACAATATTTATATATGTTTATACATTTTTTATTGTGCATTAATATCAATCTTTTTATTTGAATCAGACAAAATTGGGAAAAGAATCCATTATATATAAAAAGAGATATGTGTAATTTTTATAAATTCCTTTTATCAATGTCTTTATTCGAAGAAACATTGAGAGATAATAATGTTCTATTCACTAAACATCTTGATATAACCTCCTACTCTCATGGAGTGAAAGAGACTCATAATCCTCCCGGTCGTGCTTATGCAAGTATTGTTTGGGACTATTTTAAAAACAACTGCTCCGTTAGAATGTTAAATCCTCAAATATTTATACCCAAGATACATGCTTTGAATGGTAAAAAATACAGTGTAGTTATATTTTAAGAATTTATTATTACTTATTAATTTATTAAATTTATAACGTGTTTTGTAGCTACTCTCCAAGAATTCTTTGGTTGCTTTGTTGGTGCTAATATATATCTCACGCCAGCTAATAGCCAAGGTTTCGCTCCTCATTATGATGATGTAGAAGCATTTATTTTGCAAATCGAAGGTAAAAAGAGATGGAAACTATATAAGCCACTTAAACCAAGTGAACATTTGCCAAGATATCCCTCAAGGAATTTTGATGAGTCGGAGTTAGGAGAGCCAATATTGGATAAGATTATCAGCGCTGGAGATTTGTTGTATCTACCACGAGGAACTATCCATCAAGCAATGGCTCTTGATACTTATAGCTTGCACATCACAGTAAGCGTGTATCAGAGAAACAGTTGGTGCGACTTTTTTGAAAAATTGCTTCCACAAGCTCTAAAGCGAGCCACCAAAAGAGATATTCGTTTTCGTGAAGGAGTACCGATGAATTATTTATCATATATCGGTTGTCAATATGATGATCTTCGCAAAGATTCTTTCAAGACTCTTGTTATGAAGTTGTTCGTTGAACTATTGGAATATATTGATGTTGATCATGCAGCCGATTTAATGGCCAAACGTCACATCCACGATTCTCTGCCCCCTTATATCTTTAAGCCAGAACGTAGGTGTACAATACTAGAAGATGGTGAGAACCTCTATAACAGGCCGAAGCGCTATGGGAAAATTAAGCTTTCGACTGAGATACGATTGTTAAGATTGTATTGCATCAGGTGAGCTATAATCCATTTTGAAAAGCAAGTTCAGAAACAATATATAACTATGTTATTGTATTATCAGATTAATAAAAGAAGATAAAGTATATAAAATATATTACTCTACCGAAAATTCCAAAGAATACCACGAATATGAGCCACAATATTTAGAAATTGACAAAGAATTTGTGCCTGCGATTAAACAAATAATAGAAGCCTATCCTGATTTTATATCTGTGAAGGATCTGAAAATCGAAGATGTTGACACAAAAGTATGAAGCATATATTGTTTGCAATATTTTATTGACAATGTGTGTACAATGTTAACTTGCGATTATTTTGATTATTATAGATTCAAGTAGTGAAAGATCTTTGGGAAAAAAATATAATTATAACGAAGGTTCCTCTGAATTGTGTACACTATTAAGAAGAAAAAGAACCAAAATAGGTTTTTTTTTAAGAAGAGAAAAACACCAAAAACCTGAACGAAGCCTTTCCATGAGGAAGCTGTAAGAGATAATGATAAAGGGTGATGTAGCACACTTTAGTTAAATTCGCTTCGCATTTCGATTTTTTCGTGAGTGTTATACATAGTTATGTACATGTATAATCATCATAGTCATATATGAATGTTACTTTTCTTATATACATATATACGTAGCTGTCATCACAATTATCAAAAAAAGCATAAGATATAAGTTGAATGATACCGGGTTGAAATAATCTTATTTGCGTCTGATTCGCAAGATTTTCCCTTGTTGATAAACTTGAACTCCCTTTGCCTTAATCGACAGTGTATGTTCCGCCCAAATTAATTTTTCTTCAATCCGTAATACAAAGCCTTCATACAAATATCTAAAATATATGTTATATGTAGTTTATCTATTTCGAAAAAATAATTTTTTGACTGTTCTTGTATGAAACGGACAATAGTAAAGTATTATAAGTAAAAAATTGTGTAAAATTATAACAGGAATAATATATACATATATATCAACAGTATGATTCCTGTTGTAATTTTTATAATTTATATTAGCTCTTACAATATATATATATATTTTACATTTTATAATTTTGTTCTTTACATGTACAATAATTCTTAATTATATATCAATGTTTAGAAGATGGATCTAAATTTCTTTTGAATTGTATGACAAATGAAGACTGTACGACATATTAAGTTTATTCATGTCGTTACTTGTATTAAATCAAACTAGAATAAAACGCTTTTAAGAGCCGATGCCGTTATTGTTGCGTAATCAATTTTATTATGTATTACAGAAATTCAAATGTTTTGACTCACAGTAAAATTGAATTTAAAAGAGACAAAGAAATGAAGGCAATCTTAGCAACTACTCAAATAACAAAATATAAAAAATATTGAAAAAGAAAACGAAAAACAGAAAGTGAAACAGAAAATAAAAAACGGTCAATATAAAATTGTAATCAAATAATTTATTATTTATATATTATTTGATTGCAATTTTATATTGACCGTTTTTATTTTCTGTTTTTCATTTTCTTTTTCAATATTTTTATGTTTTATGTTATTTGAGTAGTTTTCGCCAAGATTTTCTTCATTTCTTTGTTACTTTTAAATTTAATTTTATGACACGAATTATACATAATTAAAAATCCTCTATGATTCAAATCGTTTATATTTAAAATCTTCATGTTCCGATTCTGAGCTTGTTGCGTTTCTCTTGTGCGACATGATCCCTTTGTCTGCCTAATACATATTCGACATATTCTAGATATCCATCGTTGTTTAAATCGTCCTCTTCTAACACTTTATCTATTAGCACTAAAGCAAAACAGAGATTAATAATTTTATTGTATATTTTAAAAAGAATCGTAATATATAAATATATTTTCTGAATATGTGAAATTGAAACGTACCTACAATCCAATCTTCCTCTGGTTTTTGTATTCCTTCTTCCTCGTTTTCATGCATCGTATGTTGAAGAGCGTGAAGAATTTCTAATCCGTCTAACTTTGTATTATTGTCGAAATCGTGAATTCTATAATTACGAAGCTTCTATATTAATAATGTGTAAAAAAAACGTTTAAGGCGGATAAACGAACCAATTTTTGATGTCTGAAACATACTGAAAATAGTGGAATTCTATCTCTTGTTCAGTCATTTTCGAAAAATCAAGTTGATCAGCCATGGAACCCATATCTTCCTTTAAATGTCTATAATCATAAGATAAACAATCACAAGATCACTCATTTGCTACAACGACACAGTTAAAACAACAAAGTTTTTCAGAAAATAAGCTTGAATGCTTTGCATCATTAAAATTTTATAATATCAATTTTAAAATGCAATTTTTTTGTAAAAATAACATTGTAAAGGAATAAAAGTATGTTCTTTTATTCCTAATAAATTATGTTCTTTTTCTTAAGTTTATTCTTTTTTTCTTTTTCTATAAGCAACTAAAAAAAAATGATAATTTTTTACTTATATCGTTGTAGTAAATAGATATTATATGAAATAAAAATATATATAAAGGAATTAATTATAAAACAGCAAGATTATTTACAGAACTAATTATTTTGTTTAATTATTTCTCACGTTGCATCATGAAGGAGTTCATCATCCTGCGTCAATTTGATTGCGTCGCTGTCCGGTGTGTAATGATGATGAGATACGCTGCTCCTTGGATGATGTGGCCCACGAAAGTGGCCGGTCGCTAGGCCGAGGCAAAAGCTGATTAAAAATATTGTCTCCATTTTGTTATCTGAAACAAATGGCCGCATTGATGATAATATTTCACATTCTCTGTTATATTAAATAAATATATCTATACAGCTTTGGAGAAATTTAACAATAATCTACGAGCATACGAGATCATATACGAGATTTAATTTGTGGATTTAAATTGAAGTAAGATATTAGTTTGAGAATTGCATTTCGCGGTGGTTTGTATACGATCGAGTGTATGGCAGTTTGGAAAGAGTGATAACTGCCGAGGGGCGTCTCAACTTCGTGACATTCCGAACGGTGCTCATCGACAATGGGACCTGCTGGGACATGTTCATCGGGTGTGTCGCCGTATATGGAGTGCCTGCTTCTTCCGAGGGTCGTACGCCCCGTCGGTCAGCGACAGATGGGCGGTAGAGGGGGTCCATGGTAATTATTATGCGATTACCCACAAGCCCATTGATTTAGATTGGACCCCAGGGGGGCGAGCTGCGCGATCGCGAGCCCGTTCCGATTTGTTACAAGACCGAGTTCGAAAGTGCTCGGTGTAGTAGTACAGTCAGCAAGATTTTTGTGTCCTTAAAGGTTCTATCAATGTAAGATTAACAATAATCTCAGTTTAATTTATTCTCTCTAATATCCGTTTCTACCAATGTAGATTAAATTTAATCTCGGTTCAATTTACTCTTCGTCTTTTTCCAATTCTAAAGATTAGAAAAAAACGAAGAGTAAGTTGGACCGAGATTAAAGCTAATCTACGTTGATGGAAATAGGTATAACTCAGTTTAACTTATTCTATTCTCAGAATAAGAAAAAGATAAACAATAAATTGAACTGAGGAATAATCTTATATTGGTGGAAACGGGTCTAAGACAGTTTAGTCAGCTTCGACTATATGACACTTTTCTTAAGCTGAAATTAGAAAAAGACAAACAGTAACTGTAAAGTAATTAGTAAAAACAAACAGTTGAGATTGGCAAATAGTTTTACGCACTATAAGAATAATATTTAAAACATTTCTCTATTGATAGAAATCTATTGATAAAACAAATTAGGTTTATCATACCTGTCACGTTATCAAAGATGATTGATAACTGAAGCTATAGTTACTACAGTATTCGCTCTTTATTTGCTACATATTTGAAAAAAGAAAAGTAAGGAGGAGGAAGGGGGCAAGTATGTAGGTGTTAAAAGACACATGAGAACGACACGAATACAAGGTACTTAGGAATCAATTTTATATAGGCTTACGGTGATCTCGAAGCGAGAATGCATATGTTAAGGGGAGCGCGGGGGAGTCTCCCGGGGGTTTTCGATCGCGAACGGACCCCCTAGGGGTCCAGACTCACCCCAATTCCGCGTACCCTCCACGCCCGTCTCTGTCTCTCTCTGTCTGGGTGTCGAAATCTATAAATAATTTATATCATTTGGTCCATTCACTATGGGAGAGCCCATATGTACCTGTGTCGCCTTACAGGCGGCTTGCCTCGACATTCTCCTCCCCAATATCATCGGGATCGGCAACAATCTCACGTTACCCGATATATAACGGATATACAGATGAGCTTATGGATTTGACGCTAATCGATCCAGCATGAAGCGAAATTGACCGCGTACAGGTGTTACTCGTATCGACACGAACGTATTTTCTCTCTTATTCTCCCAATCGTGAAAGAGGAGCTTCAAATAGTCAAAATTTTTCATATATTCCTAAAGCGATATTTTCTGTTTTTTGTATCTTTTAATATTTTGTAGAATTTAACAATACTCATCACACTAATTTTTGAGGAAACTATGAAGCAACAATTTCGTGATCCAAGCAAGGACTACTTTGTTACTGCAACTAGACTTTAGAGTTGCAGATAAAACTAAACTGTTATTATACAGCACGCACAAATGTAATACATTAAATGTTACTATGTAATTATAGATTAGTACATTACATTACATTTACTTTATGTATCATTAAATACAATACATTTTTATATATCGTTCTTTTACTTCAAAAATAATACAACTTAAAAATACATAATTCTTGGGCTATTATTATAATATGAACGAATATATATATATATATATATATATATAATTATAATAAATAAATATTATATCAATCTTGTTAATATAATGTTTAATTATTTTATCAATCATATCAAAAGTAAATTAATTTAATTAATAAAAAATCATCACGAATCAAAGGGATAGTTTTTCAAAGAATATGAACAAAAATGACAAAAATGATATTTAATTATTTACTTTATGTAAATTTTTATATTATTGTATAAGTTAATATTTTTGATAATCATTTGGCTATTCATTACATAGCTAATTTGATATTTGGACAAAGAAGAACGAGTTAAAAAACGAGTTGTCCGGAATCACTATCTTAAAATTTGCGTTACTTATATAATTTCGATTTATATTTTATATTGATAAAAAAACCTGAATTGAAGAGTTGAAACATTTATTTTATTCGTTTTGTTACATTCACACGAAAATAAAAAGTTTTCTGTGCATCCGAACAGCCGATGTAGGCTCTGATGGGCTTTTTGATATTTTTCACTGATATATTTAATTATGTTGGGAATATATTTTTTTGCTAATGTTATATTTTATTAATTAATAATTTTCCATCAAGCTGAACAATAATATTTGAACAATAACTTTTTTTTTGAGAAACTTAATTTTTTGGGTTACTTCACTGTCACTTTTGAAGCAAAGGGAGCAATATACGATACGATTCAAAAATTATCAAGCTACTATTACTCGTGAAGTTATCCAAGTGTAAATTTATATCCACGATAATTTTATCAGTGTTATCGGAGACTGGATATATGTCTCCGCAATATCATACATGAAACTATCATCATAAAACCCGACATCTCCGTGTTTCTCGGCAATGAATATCCTCTAGCTGTCCGACATCCGCTAGCCATAATTATCGGCGGATATCTCGCGTCTCGCAAAGCTGAAGACTATCCCTCCGTGAAAGGTAGTCGCCACCCCCCGGATAGATGGAGCGCCACGTCGGTGATCTTAACCTGGACTTCTCTCGGTCGCTTTGCACCAGAGCGGAATCTCGTAGGACAGGTGGCGAAAGCTCGGCATTTATATCTTTACCTTGTCTTTGACTTCTCGCGGCGGTGCGTCGATCGACCCAGTCGGCGATGGATCCGACCCCGCCCGCAAAGATCGACTGCTCGATCCACCCTTCGTTGTCTCGATCCCCTGCGCGGGTTCCACGAGACCCCAGTCGCTCTCGACTTGATCGGCGAGAAGCGTGCGACGCTTATCGACGTTTTTCCAGCGGAGTTTGCGTGCTGGACGAGTTGCTCCGAACGCACGGCCGCTCTCTTTGAGCGGGCTCTCTCGTTTGGTTTTCGTCCAAATCCCTGCGAAAAGTCGGCTAATCCGATCATCTCGCTTCTTTTGCCGCGCGGAATAAGCACGCGGATTACTCCGTCCGACTCACGCTGCGTTCATCATCCAAGAAAGATCTGGAAAATCTGGAATTCTTCTGAAACTTTCCTCGTATAGAGGAGCCGAGAATTATCAGGGAATTTTATCGGAACTCAGGGAATTTCTGCTGAAATCTTCCTTTTGATGATCTTGCTTCTCTTTATTTTGTAAGAGAAAAAGGAGTCAAATTAACGATTATCTTGTTCAGCATTTATTTTTAATATTTTCCTGAGAGAGTTGAATTCTGCTTATTAAAAATATTCTAGATGTTTTTAATTTTCTCTCTCACTTTTAATTTTAAAAATATATTTTAGAATATATTTATAGAATATTAAAAATATATTTCTATAGAATATGTTTTTTATTTTAAAAATATATTCTAAATATATTTCTCCCATTCAAAGTTTCGATATGTACTATGCAATTTATAATTCGTTCTATTTCTTAAAAAGGGGAAAACATTTTTTAAACAGGAGAAAATTTTTATATGAAATATTAGTTTTGTAAAATTGTATTGCTTTCTTCAAATCTATTATTAGACACTTGAATTGATCCTTAATTAATATATAATAATTATAAACGCGACAAAACCCACTTAGTAACTATATCTATCTTGAATTTTCATGCAAAAGTATAATTTTGCCTGGAAAATTAAACGAGAATGTCTGAAAATTAGGAAATTCTGAGAAATTTTTTCGCATCCCCCCCCTCTCCCTTTTATATGGATACAGCCAATAAGTACTTACGCAGAGCTGTTACTGTTATTACATTTACACAAATTTTAAAAATCACGACGATACCGGCGATGATATTTTTGCTATTATTTCTGGTTTGATCCCCTTCATTCCGGACGACAAGAACTCCAAAAGCTCCGCATGCGGAAACTCGGCCTTTTGTTATGCATTATTACGCAACTGTTTCTGTACAGCACAGATATCTGGTGAATATATATTTTTAAGGTATTAAAATATCCCATTGCGCACGTATATGTGTACAGCACAAATAATAACAATATTTATTAATATTATCGTTATTGGCTATACGGATGTTCATGTTTTACGCAAAAGTTAACAATGGTGTCACATTGTACTACTAAAAATCGCAGCTTTTCAATTTCTGCCGTTGATCTACCATTCATTCTATTAATAAATCTCATTAGATTTTTAGAATTCAAAATCAATTAAAGTATAATAAAGATCAAATCTCTTTTTCGATGTACTGATGAGGCTTATAATAGAAATTCGAAAAAAAAGTTTTTTACTGACTTATCTGAGAATAAAAGTTTATTTTACGTATCTCTAGCAGTTACATGTATTTTGCTTATTATGAAAAAAACATCAAGGCACTGATCCACCGGAAGATTCGCTTTCTCGAATCGCTCTTATTGTAATTAAATCGCGATGTGAGTTTAAGAGCGCTTTATCGCGGCAGCAAATTTGAGTTGCAGCCGAACTAGAATTTTTGAGGAGATAGTGTAGAGATGGAGAAAAAGAATAAAAAAAAGGAGAAGCGAGGAAAAAGAGAAGGAAAACGCCACGCAGATGCGGCGTTCGAAAAAGCGCGAGGGAGAAAGAGAAAAAGAGAAGAAGAGAGAAGACGAGAGAAGAACAGAGGGTATGCGTGTTTGAGGATCGAAGAGGGACAGAGATAAACTGCGGGGGTTTGAGAGAGACGCGGGGGTGGCGAGGAACGACGGGGAAGAGGGAAAAGGACGAGGAAGAGAGAGAGAGAGAGAGAGAGAGAGAGAGAGAGAGAGAAGAAGGAGGAGGAGGAGAGA
>NW_012130113.1:1004291-1008724 GCF_000143395.1 Atta cephalotes | reverse complement strand
CTCTCTCTCTCCCTTTTTCCGTTAACACACGTAAGGGGGCGAGACACGTGGGAATGGAGTAAAGCTGTAAAACGTCCTCCCACGCTCTTTTACCCGTTCTCTCTTTATCCCATTCTTTCTCGTGGCACATTACGCGTGTCGCATCTTTGTCCGGTTTAACGGCACGGCGGGGCCGACAACAGGGGGTACTTAAGTGCAAAATTATTTTAAAAATATTTTCTTAACCACGTTAAGAGCCTGAAAGCTGACCCGGAGCTACGTCGACGCGTGTGCAGGGCCCACTCGGGGCAAAAAGAATTGGAAATGCCGCACGGCGGTTTTTCGACTTGCCGCGGTTTTTAGACTCTTTACCCTTCTTTGCGCGACGATGACTTCTTCGTGTGCGTGTGATATATACATGTTGTCTCCCCCGAGTGATCACTTTAAGTGTGATCTTCGACACTGGTTAGCCTCACGGACGATAAAAGTATCATGCAGTTTCTTTCCACGGAAGAGGTGGGCATATCCATTCCCCGTGGTTGTTCCTCTCGATTCTCTCAATAAAACGGGATAAATATATCCGCCTTTTCCGCGAACTGTCATGATGACAAAGCAACGTAAATGATTTATGTCAATTTCAATGATAAGTGCATTGATAATTTACTCAAATTGTTCAGCTTTTTATAAGATAATTTCATGGATTGAATCAAATGACTGAAAAATTAATGCTTTGTCGTAAATCAAGTTTAGATTAAGCTTAAATAGTAAGAGAAATGTATATAAAGGCAATAAGAATACATTGCATTTTTAACGTTTTATCAAGTTGTTACATCTCGCTTATTTGCTGCAATAATGGCATGACTCAAAATGTTTTTTTTTAATTGCAAAAAAAAAGAAATATAAAGAAAAAAATATACTTTAAAAGAATATAATTTTATTCGTCTGAAATCAATTATTATAATTGTATTTTAAAATTAATAATACAAAATTTTATTAATTCCAAACGTTTAAACTTATTTTCTAGAAATCTTAATTTTTTTAGTTGTAACAAATGAGCGTTATCATAATTTGTATATTGAAGTTGCATATTTATAAGTTGACAAATGTTATCCTATATATCCATAATCTTATATATCTTATATATCCATGTTATCTTATATATCCATAATGCATATCCATGTTATCTTATATCCATAATGCATAAATTTAATTTTTATTAAAATTCTGTTATAAAGTTTTTAAATTCTGTTCTTGCATTTTGTGTTTTCGTCTGCAATTCGATTTTTCACGAAAAAAAGAACTTTCGCAAAATGGTCAAAAAAAAGTTAATTGTGAATTAAGATTGGGAATGTAGTTGAGCTAATTTTCAAAGAAATCTGAATTGATAACTGAAGATGCGAATGTTAATTGCACGAGAATACATTGTGATTTTTGTCTTTTTTGCATTTTACTACATAATTTTACTTCTCGCATAACCACATAAAAACTGGCAACTATTTACTCGGGAAATTCTGGCAAAAATTTACGTTACATTATTTGCTATAATAAGTGACTTTTCCATTAGACGAGAAGTAGATTTTGGTGCGCGTACACAGTTTTACATTTTACAGTATTACCTATACGTCCTTTACACACCTTTTCCATCCCATGTACTTTTAAACCTTCCTCTTCTTCACCGTACCACTTCGATGCTTTTTACGCGATGCTTTTCTTTTATTTTGAACCTCTCCGTTGGCGTGGCCAAGAGTTTCCAGTCAGTGTTACGTAGAAAACGTTGAACTTGTTCGAGAGCTTTCCTCTCCTAGAAAAGAAGTGGCGCGGAGCGAGGAATGGACGGAAAATGTCAAACAAATTTATTGAGTCTTGGTGAACCTCGCAACAAAGATGCTTTTGTCCTCTTTTGATTTAAAAATGGTAAGTGATATTAATTATATAAGATATAAGAGTAATTATTTGCGAATTTGCAAGTTATTATTAGTTATTTTTTTTAATTTAAGTTACATCATATTTATTAAAATAATTAAAAAATTTAAATTAAAATATTTAAAAAATGATTAAAAAATTTCTCTATATATAATATTATATACAATTATAATATGAATTATAATTATACTATATATAATAAGAAAATGATATGTATATATAATTCGCAGGATATTAATAATTCCATATCTATTTTGCGGAGAATATTAAATTAACTAAATTATTCTACAATAAAATCTTAAAATTATAATCCAAGAAATATTATTCAAGAAAGATATTTTTCGATTTGCAGTACCTTTACAATATATTCGCGTTTGTGGCTTATTTATTCATGTACATAAAAAGAAAAATCAAAAGTCCATCGAAGAACGTCGATACAATATCGATTAAACATTATGAATTTTCATTAAACGATGCTGTTTTAACATATTTTTTTCCATCCGAGAGAAAGAAATTCTCATTTTCTCTCACGCACACATTTATCGGTTGGTCTACTCAGCCTGATCAAAATATCTCCGTCGAATACTTAATTACTTCGATCTCACTATCTTGTAGATGGCTTGCTCTAACAGCCATGTACATTATATACAAGGAAGACTTATGATGGGGTTCCAATTTGCCGCGGGGCGCCGTCAGGCTGCGTTTAACAACTTTTTAATGGAGGCTTGGCGACTATCGTCAGCCTCGGTCGCCAACGTTGAACGTTAATTCTAACGGGTGTCATCCTGAAAAATAAGTTACTTCGTCTCATCTTCATGAATGGGAAAACGCATTTTTCTCGTTGTCCTACTCCATTGAAAGAAATGTATGAGAATCATGTTGTATTAAAATGTTTGAGAGAACTTGTATCGTCGTCGACGCTGTTAATCGATGCAATCTAAAAGACATCCAAGCGCAAACACATGTTAAAGCATTTACGAGTTTCGCATCTATAACATAAGTAAATCGATCGATCTTGTATACTGCATCTATACCCAATTTATTCTGATGATTCATGGAACAATCCTGTTGCAGATAGCATATTGCGTTTATATTTTGTTATTAATATTCCATTTTTAGAATATAATAGAATGAATATGATAAAAAAATATTAATTTGATATAAATTTTAGATAATTTTTATCCATTACTACGCTCTCTGCTATGTAAAAAATTTATAAAAATGATATATTAATGTAATGATAAATATGCTAAATATAATTATTGTTACATTTAGTGTTATGTTTAATTTATTGTTATGTTACAACATATAGGAAATTGGGGTTGGAGAATACTATTATTGCAACTCAATCATTCATATTTATGAAGAAATACGTACGTTCCGAAATTGGATAGAGTGTAGATTAACAAATGTATTAATAAGAGGCGTCTAATTAATCAACGTATTTTCCAGTAATACGGCGAAAGGGACATCACGGAAAAAGAAGAAAACGCAAAAAGGGGGAGGAGGGAATTGCTTAACTATAATACTCGGCGAAATTCGCGATAATAGTAATTAACCAGCGCATGGACCTTCGGAGTTACCAGTTCATAGCTGGTGTCCACGATTTGCACGCGTCGAACGGCGAGGATCGATTTTTCGCGCGCGTGCACGCGCGCGAGCGCACGCACGCATCTGGACGCGCGCGCTAAACTTTCTCGCACGCACGTAAGCGTGCACACGCGCGATCACATCGGTTCACAATGATACGCGTGTACACGCGACACGTATGTGTACGCACGTGTGCGCGCGCACACATACGTACACGTACATGTGCATACACGTGCACGTTTCACCCGAGCCATCGCTCTGAGCCCTCGCAGAATCTCGCCCAACCCTGGCTCTCTCGTCCCACCAATCCCTTTCCCTCCCCCCCTCTCCGACAATTCTCCATCCCCCTGATAAGCGTCCGTGTCCCCCTTTCCTCTTGCTACCCCATCGCTCACCCGCCTGCACTCCCCTTGTCGTCTCGTCACCCTCCTTCCCCGAAACCGTCCTCTCCCGGCATGAACATCCCCTTTACCTCGGCCTCGTCTCCTCTCTTCGTTCTCTCCTGTTCACCCCGTTTCGTCCCTCTCACCCTCGTCCACCTTCACCGCCGTTCTCCACCTAACCTAGCGCAGCATCCGCGTTCTGGAGCTGCTCTCGCAGCTCTCGTAATCGCATTTGACGTCGCTACGTTTTTGTTTCAGAGCAGTACGTGACGCTTCCGCCCGTGAGGGCTCTTGGCAAAACATGCGAGGGAGGAAAAAAGAAGAAGACGCCAATGGAGAGGGAAAGAAATAATGTGTATGTCTGTGCGTGTATATGTACGTGCAAGATAGATAGATAGATAGATAGATAGATAGATAAATAGATAGATAGATAGATAGATAGAGAGAGAGAGAGAGAGAGAGAGAGAGAGAGAGAGAGAGAGAGAGAGAGAGAGAGAGAGAGAGAGAGAGAGAGAGAGAGAGAGAGAGAGAGAGAGAGAGAGAGAGAGAGAGAGAGAG
>NW_012130113.1:989859-1001628 GCF_000143395.1 Atta cephalotes | reverse complement strand
TTTTAAAGAAAAATTCCATGTCCATCCAATTATTAATGATAAATACATAGTTCACCAGTATTTATCATCAATAATTGACATGGGATTTTTCTTTAATTTAAAATAGTTGTAAAATGAAAGAAATATGTTAACTTATTTATACTGAGGAAGGCTCTGTGTAGCCGAAACGTTTATATTATAATTTATATATTGATAATTATATTGATATATTAAATATATTAACAAAACACCTTATATTGCTCATTATTTGATCGCTGATTTTTGAATTGTTTCACATTTTTAATCATAATGCTTACTATTATTTTATTTTCTGTAATATAAAACAACTAATTTTTTATTTCTCTTTTATCTTTATCTAAAATATTCTTTTTCTAAATAATTTTTAGCCTAATGTTAAACTATTTTTATGGCATCTGATTTAAATTTCTAAAATGGTTCTCTTGAATCATTTCACTTTTGCGATCTGTATTTTAAAAACTGATAAAAGTTTGACAATATTCTACTTTTTTGCAATTGTAATCCAAGATATAAAAAAATTTAATGAAAATGAAGAAGAATAACATAGTTTTCATGATATTATTTTATATAAAATTATTTCATATAAATTTCGTAAAATTTTTATTAAATTTCAGGAAAATATTGATGAATTTAAATATAATTTTTCTTTTTTTACAAAAATTTGTATAATGTCAAGCAATATGATTTAAATTTTAATATCTATACCTTTATAAGAAAATATTATACTTTTAGATTAAAGGAAAAAAGATTAGTATGACAAAAATAATTTGCGTTTAGAAAAAAAAAAAATATATATATAAATTGTAATGTAACGATGCGATGTTATGATTATTTATAGATACTTACATGAGACGAGAGCAGAGAAAGATGGACGGAAGTAAAATACTCGATAATTTCATCCCTTCATAATGCAAGCGTGCATCTCGTTGTAGACGAATAGTCGCTCCGGCGCCGACTATGAATTCCACGTGGATTTCTATGTAACGTCAAACCACTGTTTGTATACGACCGCCGTCTGATCGATCTAATTCGCAAAGGGTAGATGATCGAGATTAGATTTTATAGAGCGCCAGCTTCATCGCACGGACCATATGCATGTTATACTTTGTAAGGGTAGTCGGCGGCACCCGATGACTTGCAAGTAGAATTAAAAATGAAGGATGTCAATTCCGGATGCAAGCATAGCTTATCAATAAATTTTTAAATCGTTCAGTGCAAACTGAAGGACGTAATTCATCTAAAAAGAGAAAAGAGAAAGATTGGAGACAGAAAAATATTAGAGGTTCTAAGAATAAAAAATCGAAACAACTTACTTAAATATTTGTAATTTATGTTTTAAAGAAAAAATTGCCAATATTAAATTTTTAATTTTTGAGCATCGATGTATTATTTATATTGTATAAAGATATTGTAGACAATCAGAAAATCATATTTTTCTTCATTTTAATGCAATCTTCTGTTGAAGATTCTATTCATAAGATTAAATACATAATAATAAATAACAGCGATAAATGCGTATTATTCAAAATAATACAAATTATAAAAAATATTATTAAAAATAATGTAACATATTATTTATTCTTAATGAAACATTTTTATAGAAAATCTTGTTGATCGCTGTGTTTGAAATTGGATATCAGCGGCAATCGTGGCCTTTGCCCATATGGGAAAACCGCTCACTAATGTCACATGGTGCACACGTGCACAAATCATATATATATATATATATATATATATATATATATGTACATCATAAAAGTATATATAATTATATGTATATGTATATAAAAATCGCTGTACAATATATACATATATATGTATACATTTTTGTATATTTCCAGAAAAAATGTTATTGTCGGCTCATGGAAAAACTGTAATCACAGAAATAAAATATAATAACATATATATAAAAGCGTGACGAATGTAAAATTCATTATAATAAATTTGCAACATTTTTTTGCATATATTATACTTTTAACGGCGCGTGTGTGATAAGTTGGGAACCGGAGAAAATATGCGCCACTTCATTTCTGACATTTTAATTTTCATTAGTCCTCGAATTATGGAATTACGCGAATTGGTATAATAACGTTATGTAAACGATAATAAGAATATAGGTATTGCGTGATAAAAATATGTATAAAAGATATGATTAAAAAGAAGTTAACTGTAATAAACAGCAATACATACTTCAATAGTTCGATATAAATGTAAGTATTGCTTTTTTATGTTTCGTTACAATAAATTATATAAATTGCAATTATCAACGTTTTGAGATTTTCAGTATGCTATTTAGAATTTAATTATTAAGAATTTTAATATAATTTGTCTCTTTGGCGATTTATCAAACTGGAGAGAATGTAAAGATTTGCAAATTATACAATAAGATTGTTTCAATAGTAAATATTTTGATGTTGATTTGATGTTTAATTTAATTTTTTTTAAATTTATAAAAAAATTTATAAAATGTAAATAATATAATCTAAGTTATATTATGAAAAATATTTTTTTCTGTTATAACTATTTGTTCGTATTAAAAAAAAATTTGAATTTCGTCTCTCCTTTTTAGAATATAAGAATTTTATTACATATGAAGCAATATGATTCAGAATGTACACAGGAAATTATTGACAAACTGTCGATGAATTATTGATAAACCTTACTGAAAGCGATCAAGAATCGCTGTCAGAGTTATCGGAGAATAAATTGTTCCCCATATTTCATTCTGAAGTTTGATACCGTTTCTTACAGGGTAGTTTATTCGTGGCTAGTGTGACAGATTTTCGACCACGCCCTGCCGATATGGTAGCCCCTTGCCTAGCTACCCTTGAATCCACACATCGAAAATTTATCGGCTTTGATCCGTACGCAATGACTTTTCCAGCACCGCATGTTTCCGTCGCGTTTTCGTTGAATACCTTTAATAAAAGAGTCTGAATCTAAACATAATGTATCATTAGTTAGAAGAAATATTAGATTACCACACATTACATACGTAATTGCGAAAGTTATTGTATAATATAAATGAAAAAATTGAAAAGCGCAGTATCTAAAATAAGCTCTCAAAACTTTCAAATTAATTATTAAACTTCATTATCATTTTTTAACATTATTATTATTAAATAATTGTTTAAAATTACATTATTATTATATGCTTGTTCTATATACTCGTTTTAAAATTAAAAATTAAATAAAATTTGTAGAATATGCTTTAAACAAATTAAAGAAACAAACAAAAATGTATTTTTATATTTTCAAATAAGTAGTGAAACTAATATAATCTCGATAAGTTTAGATTCTGGGACAAAAAATTGGTAGAAAAGAATATTCTCCGAGTTTATTCGCGATACAAATTGAACTCACCACAGTTTTAATGTTATTTAATATTGCAATTTTTATAGTTATATTTATTTGTGTTAAAATATATTTTTCGGTTATAAATTTTAATCTAATCACTTTATTATAATTAGACGTAGCTGTAAAATAAAACATTAAAAAGTATTTCTAAATGTCACTTTTAAGTGAAGATTTTTAGAGGATTTGGTCCAGTTCTTTTTCCATGTTTTTTTTCCAAATCGCGAAGTGGTTGTTTATCTTGTTTTGACCATGCTGCGCAATGTCGGTGGCCCAGTTTCCGGGAAGCTAGCAAATTGACTTTTGCCAGTTCAATGAAAACGGCAGCCGGGCCTTTGAAAACGCTCCTCACAACTTCTGAGACACCAACGTTCTCGAATGAGCTCTCGAAACTTTACATTTCTTCTTCGTGTTCCTTTTTCGCCGTTCGATCTCGCGGTGCGGAGCTCATCGATCTCCCTCGGCGCGGTCGAGGAAATCCTCTCATTCTCTCTGGTCTCGTCGCGCCGAGGGACTTCGAAGAGGTCGCAAGGACGAAGGACTCGCGGAAAATCGAAGAGCAAGAAGATGAGGTTCTGCGTTTGACGCGAGCGCGCATATTCCATCGCGCTCGCGAGAAAAGAAAATGCGCGCTGTAAAGAAAGGTAAGAGAAAAGGGAGAGAAAAAAGGCAAGAGAGGAAAAAAAAGAAAGAAAAAAATAAAACAGACGAGAATGGAGGAAAGCAGAAACACACAAAGGCGCGCGCGAGAGACGGTGGGGGACTTAAAAATGATATCCACCGTGAGACAAAGTGGAGGTAGCTCCGGTGCAAAGAAAGCCAGAAATGAAAATGGAAATGCCGACAGCTATGACGATGCAAATCGCGAAGGGACGCCGCACCGGAACGAGAATGAGAACGTGGCGAATGCGCAAGCAGAATAGATGATCCATGCTGCTCAGCATAATTGGCGCCCCTAAGAGTTATTTTACGGATATTTTCTTATTAATGGCCAGTTTCCTGCTAAAAAGGGTCCAATTAAATTAAAGTTTAAGCTTATGAGAAACAGTAATAGGATTGTATTGATGTTCCGTATAAGTTTTAGAAATTATCGTGTTAAAAGTATCATTAATGCAAAACTGTCTTATTGCGAGTCTAAGACCTAAAAATACATAAGAATGATAGAAAAATGACAATTTTTCTCTTTTTAAATAAATAAAAATAAATTTGTTATCGATAGAATCCAGAAGGATTTAAAAAATTGAATTAGCAACCCTGTAGAGGTACAAAGCTAACTGCCAAAACTACGCGAGTTTGAGCGATCTCGATGAAATCTCGAAAAAGGGAGGAAATCAAGAAACGCAATCTACCGCGGCTCGACGCAAAAAAAAAATAATGAAAAAAAAAGACGAAACGTGCGGCGGTGTGAAAGGGTCGGGAGGCGGAAGATAGAGAGCGGAGCCCGAGTCTCCAAATTACAAATCCTCCGAAAAAGCCGGGCGCGAGATACACAAAGACATTTAGCGTCGGGCCGAATGCATCTCACGGCGCAAACGATGCGCCACCGCCGCGCGCGGCACGGGTATATACGTGCGGCACGCAGGTGGGTCACAAGCGTGGGTGTACATTACAATCAAATCCCCGAAAAAGGGGGGAAAAGAATTAAAAAAGCTATCTGCCACGAGATAATAAAAACGAAGACGAGAGCAACGTGCACGCGAGCGTTCGCGCGCGCGGAGGAAAAGGGACATTGCGAAGAGAGAAAAAGGTAGAAAGAAAGGAAGAGAACGGAATAGCACTTGATAGAATGAGAGAGAAGAGAGAAGAGAAAGAGAGATAGAGGCAAAGGTAGAGATGAGATGAGAGAGACGGATGGAGAATCGAGGGTGGGAAGGACGACGAAGACGAAAATAGGGGATGGAGAGAGCAGGATCTTCTACGCCATATCCCTCCCAGCGCGCGTATTGGTGACTGGGATGAAGCGTGTGCGTGGTCGGAAAAGCGCTACACGCTGGTAGCCCCGGAAAGAAAATCGCTCGCAGGCTATTTTCTGGAGGAATTTTTATTGGTACGCGCGCCATGTTGGCGACGGCGGTGGGGTCGCCGCGGGCATCCCGACGACCCTCGCGATTGGCCGTCGCCCAGGCGACGTACCCCTCCGTTGGGCCAATCCAACGCGTCCGCCAAGCTCTTCGCACCCTCGCGTCGTCGGGGGTAGCGGTGGTGACGGCGACGGCGCGCGGGGGCAGAGATCGGGGTGTCGGGGGTGCGGGTAGTAGCGACCGGTTACGAGCAACAAACCCCTACCACCAGCGACGACGACGGCCGAGAGGCAGGCAAGCAACCCCCTTGTATGCGTACTCTGCTCACTCACCCCCGCGCGGAGTCACCGGGATAACTGCATTTCGCGGACAGAATCCCACAAGAACTCACGGCGAGCGGTCGCCCCCTCTGATTCGCTCTCCGTTCTTGTCGTCTCCGGGTTTTCCCACCGCGTTGTCCTTCGCAGAAAGGAAGGAAAGAAGGAAGGAAGGAAGGACGGAAGGGCGCGTCGTGCACGTCGTCTTCGTCGACCTCGTCGTCGCTGTCGGCGTCGTCATCGTCCTCGTCGCCGTTGTCGTCGTTGTCGTCGTTGTCGTCGGCGTCGTCGTTGTCGTCGTCTCGCGGTGCGCGCCATTTCCTCATACCGAGCCATTTCTCGCCAATTACTTCGATATTCGAATTTTCAAGGCCAGCTGATCGCGGACGCGCGTCGACAAAACGAACCCTGCCCCCTCTCACGGGGGTCCCCGTGTACCTTTCTAATTGGATCGACGAGATAATCAGATTTAAATCGCGACCGAATTCCAGATTTGCGTCGATCACTTGCAGCGGCTCGCGTATTCTCTGCGACATATTAATCCTGAAGTTAGTATCGTGGATTTGTTACAATTATTCACGTGTTACATCCGAGGATGTAATAACGAAAGGACTTTCAAATAACGGGGAATCAACGAAGATAAAATTGGAGGAAGAAGAGCGTGTGTTTAGGATTTTACACGTGTATCTTCTAATTGGATTTCTTAACCGAAGTTCTTGAAGAAACTGACGCAGACACCTTTTAAAGGACATCAAAGAAGACTCGTATTCGCAAATGAAGATTCAAGAAACGCAAGTCTACGTTCATCGAAAGTGCATCAGAACTGCAGTTATTTAAAAAACACATAGTTAAAGTATATTATAGACTAATTATTCCTTGTTAGTAAATAATTTCTGACGTAGATGTCCATTTTGTTAAATGCGAAATGGACCGTCAGTTGGATTTGGACTAAGTTGTTACTAACAGATAAGAATAATTGTTGTGAGAATCCATTGCTGCCTATAAATTTTTACGAAGAAATAATTGTACGTGTCGAAATTTATTTAATATTGATTATTAAATTTCTGAGACAGAATATTATTTCTGATAATCGAAGACTACTAGAATTGGAGTGAAACACGAAATAACACTAAATCGATAAGCAATATTTTTTCGTAAGTCTTTGAATTCCATAGATAAGAGATTGCTTATCACACGATAACATTCAAAACAAATGCTTTACCAGGACTTCACGATAGTGGTAATGCAAGTGTATGACGCAGAAGTGTTTTGAAAAGAATGATAAAAAAAGGAAAGGAAATATTTAGAGTCGCCCAACTGGACCGTTCATAAGAGTATAACAACGCAAACAAGATTTATTCTTCTTTCTAACGAATCATTCTAATTAGCAGGTGAACTGTTTTTTAAAAAATTGTTTTAAAGAATTTAAAAGGTGAACGGCAAGAAATATTTTTCACGACTCACGGCCTAGTCCTTCGTTAAAGTCACCATCACTACAGAAAATAACGAACTTCTAGGATAACAGTCGAGGTTTTTTCGATATTTTCTCGACACTTTTCGACGCTTTTTCGGTGCGTCGGTGCTCTGGGGAGAATAACACAGTGCGTATCCGCAGGGCAGACGCGGCGCGCCCTCATCGCAGACTCGCGTCGGAAGATGTCTTCGTAGGTAATCGAGTGCTCGCTCAGGTGTTTCCAGCTACGCGCTACCTCGACCAGGTCACCCCGGCATCACCCTGGCTAACGACCTGTCCGGAGGTACCGGGGGTCCCGGTGCGGGCGGCGTCGGTTCCGTCGGTGGTACCTCCGTCGGCGGCGGCGGCGGCGGCGGTGGCGGTGGTGGCGGCAGCGGTTCGTCCCTGCCGACGACCGCCCTTAGCCTCGACCACCAGCAATTCAACATATTCCCGGCGATCTTCAGCCGTCAGCTCAACTTCTCCGCGGCGGCGGCTGCCAATTGCGGCCAGAACAAGCTGATGGATGAGCTCAGGCCGAATTTGGGTCTGCTTGGTGTCGGTCTGGTGGAAAACGACAGCTTCCATCTGAATCACAATCAGGAGAAGAGGAAGTGCAGTAGCGCCAGTTCGAATGAGCAGGACTTCGGCCTGTACGGGGTGCATCAGGGTCTCGAGGCGAGTCCGCCGACGCCAGCCGCAACGCCCGGTAGAAGCAGCGTCGGGGCTACCACCACCGTCGGTGAGTATCGCAGATCACTTTGCCGAGAAAGTAGAAACAGTTAAAATCTGCATTTTGCGTTATTGTTTAAGCGGAAGTAGACCAGCAATAAGTTTATAGTTTTATTTTAGCGCACTTCAGATTTAAAATGTTGATTCTGAATAGTATTTCTTCTATTGTTAGCTCCAAAGCTGCATTAAAAATTTTAATAACTTCCTTTACAACTCATATTTTATAAAAAATATTCAGTGAAATATAAATCGAGAAGTGTTTAAACATAAATAAGAAAAAAAAATATTTCACATTTTCGGTCAAAGCAGGTTGTGGTGCTTAAATATTAATATGTGAATACACAAATACAATTATCAGCTTTATAAGACTATGCATCGAGTAGTTAGTTAGAGTTTATTCATATTTTATATCATTAGTTATTAAAATAACTTGTTAACATAAGTAAAATTGTATTGAAATATAATATTCAATATATGATTTAATTGATTGAATCATACGATAGAATAGCCCATAAATAATCTCATTTGTGTAATCTCTTCAACAATCAAAGTCATAAAAATTAAAATTATTTATTGAGTAGACTTATCCACGTAATAATGCATTATAATAGAAAGAAATAAATTGTTTCGACATGCAAATGACAATTTTCTAAAAAAGTACGATAAAATTAATCATGTAATTCGATATATTTCTTTAACTTAAAGGTATCACGCTTTTACACTATCGTTAGGAAAGAAATGGGCATCGTGTCATCTCGAGATAGACATATTTTCCGCTTGTTGAGCCTCGAGCACACGTTCATAGTGCAACACGACCAGTTCGAAGTGTTGACAATGGGTCGGGTGGACTAGACATATGGTGGTACCTGTTCTATGGACTATTATTATGTGCTAGTGGGGCTTAAGGGAGCTTAGCACCGAGGGTGTCGTTAATGGGGTGGGCTTGAAACGTAGCTTGAACGCGTGACGAGTCTCGCACCCCGTTTTGACGATTCGAAAGACTCGTCAAATCGGGATCGAATGAAAGGACTCATCTCTAATTTCCTACCGCTTTTGCTGATTAACGAATTGTAATACTCATATTTCATAATGTGCGCATATCGATGTTATGTTCAAAACGTCAACTTGTTAAATATGAAATAGAATTATCGCATCTCACACAAAGCAAATGTTTCAAAGATATAGGCCGGTATTCATAATTCGTTCTTATTTTAAGATCGTCTTAAGTAAATCTTAAAATAATATGTCTCTATGATTGTTTTGTGACATTTTAAGACTAAGGCCGATTTTAAATATAAGAATGATTATCGATCATGCAATTGTCTTCTATACTGTAATCATAAGTTATTTTCGATTTTATTAATTAGATCACTTTAATAATCATTTTACTATTAAGTTCCTCTTGTTAATTAATAAACAAGTGAGCCAAAATAAATACATTAAATTTATAAAAAAATTAGATGTTTTCTATAAGACTCTCTCTCTTTCTCTTATATTTTTATTGTCTGTCAAAGTTGCTATTTAAATTATAATCATTTGCGATGAAATTAATTAATATATACACTTTGTATACACGTGTAATAAATTCTTAACGCATATCTTTATTTTTGCAAAGGTTATGGCATTCGATAAACGGAGTTCAACAGGTCGGTCGTAACAGCGATCGTTAGGGTTTTTTCGGCCTTATTATATCCGAAAATGAATTTTCGCGCGATGGTACCCCAATCCGCAAACGGCGATATTCTACGCTCCGTCGCACCCTTCAAGGTCAGGGTTCCCGGAAACGAAATGAGACTACCGCGGGATTCTCATGCAAATGAAAATCCGACAGCCGCTTCGCGACGAGAGGAAAAAGAGGTAGTGGAATAAAACGAGGACGGAACGGTGGTGGAGGGAAAAATTAATGTCGTTAACCCCCTTGCGCGTTCTCCTGGGTATTAAAAGTACTCGAGCGACGGTCTTCTGGCGCGCGTTTCCCGTGTCCTCCTTAAAACAGGAGCGTTCACTTCTTGTTGACTGACCCGTAACGTTGGCCTGCAATTGCAACTTCAACTTACAAAAAATGGATTCGTTTTGCGCGTTCGATTTCTTTCCTTATGCTAACAACACTATATAATTTCTAATTGCCGCACAAAAACAAAATTTTATTTTTGAATCTGATCAAAATTCTTAGAGGAATGATAATTATTATCATTTGTAGCTATTTTTTAACTTTTAAAATTTAATATCTTGATAACTAAATTTGAAATTTAAACTATAAAGTACTAAAAATTAAATGAGAAGATTGAAGTTTTTTTATTTATTTGCCCTCTTTTTCAAAGCTTAAAGAACTTTTCGGAAAGAAATTCCTGCATTTATAACTTGAAATAACTTTAAATATCTCGCTATTTGCATGAGTTAATTCCAAGACACTTTGTGCAAGAATAGTATTGAATAATATTTTAATCTTTCTCTCACACATGTAATGACGTACAAAATTTAATAGTATTCTGAAAACATAACTTTGAATATTTCAAAGAAGACCATTAATCGTCACTTTTTAATATATATTTGTTGTTAAATATTTTATAATTATATATCGGATTAAAGAATTGTATCGCAAATAATTAAAATTTGTATGTTTTAATATGCAGTAAATAGTATGCAAATCGATAGTAGTTGCTCATGCATCTAGTTCGTCAGATTGTAAATGTTAAACTTTTAATGTAACACATTTGCGAGTAACAAATAAAGAAACTAAGATATTCCCAAGTGAATTTGGGAAATGCACAGCACGAGAATTTCTCAATGACGCTGATCTAAATAAAATCCGCAGTTTATCGCGAAAAGAAATATTTCAGTAACATGCGCGTGTGTATGTGTATATATTATATTCAATTATAAAATCAATATATATATATATATATATATATGCATTAAATAAATTTTGGAAACGTTCATATCACTTTTGGTCGATAATGCATCCTAATGTGACAGCAGATGCCGACGGATGGCAGCTGTAGGTCGGAGGCTACCGCGGTCCGCATTACCAGTAATCCTGTAAAACGTGTCGTTCGTCGCGCGTGTCAGATCTCACCGCATTAAAATCACCGCTAATTACCCTCGGTTCCCCTGACCGTCTCCAAAATCTGCGGGGGCAGATGTTTACCGCGCCGCGCCATCCACAATGCACCCTCGCATTACGCTTCTTTTTCGACGGGCCTTTCTCGAGTGCTGCTCGTTGAAAATGTCGGCGAACAGCTTGTACCTCTGTCCTTAACAAAGGGTTAACTCGGTTGCGAACGGCCGAATGGTTCGCTGACATTTTATTATCTCTATTCTACTTCATTCCATCCCTTCCCGAGTTCATCAAGAATTTGTTCTGCAAGAAATCATATTGCAATTTTTGAAACATGCTGAGGAATAGCATATATTGAGCTATTCCTTATTTATATATCCTAATTTCTCGAATAAGTCAAAAAGAAGGAAGAGAATTAATTACAAATTGTTGTAGAAATAAAAAAAATGATTTGCTTTGAATGCATTAGATCTTTGATAAAATTAAAGATGTTAGATTTTTTAACTACTTCTAAATTTTAAGATTTATAAAAAGTCAAATTAAAAGTTTTTATTTTAAAGTATGATATACATATATCGTTATTTTCATTTCTCCTTTTATTTAAAGAAAATTCTAATTTCTTTTTCATAAATAATATTTTTAATTTAAATATAAATTTTCATATTCATCATTTTGTAACAATTAATTATCACTTATTAAATATCAATAACATTCATAAAGTGCAAAACAAATATAAAAAGATTCGTTTTCTCTAAATTTTTAGGAGAAACTACGGGAAAATGTTATATGTATATAAATATATATATATATATATAT
>NW_012130113.1:984116-988120 GCF_000143395.1 Atta cephalotes | reverse complement strand
TATTCAATATTATTTTATTCACAATATTAATGTCACAACGAGAAATAACTATTATGTTTTTCACAGTAACAGTAATCTCGTGATTGTAATAATATCTATTGTTCTTTTGATAAACGTTTATATTTTCGTTTTTATAGCATACTCGTTTTAATAAACATTTGCAAGGGTATGATTTTTGAGCAAATTTTTACGTCAAAGACGCAAAACTGACAACCGAAAATTGCCTATTTTCTGCAATCGCGAAAACTCCATAATTGCATAAAAACGGATTCGCATCCGGATATATTGAAACAGCAATACGCAAATATATTTCGCGAATCTAAATTTACGGTCCAATAATGAACTATTTGATTCTTTATATTAAATTAACAAAATCAATATTTATGAGATCGTATCGATAATAGTTGAAGAACGTTTGTATTTTATATTATTTGTTAAATATATTACTTATTAAAGTATTTTATATGATATTATGGGGGAGATATGCAAAAGAATAGAGAGAAACATCATTGCCCTAAAGGTTGATACCCCCATTGTCATACACCGTAGATTAATGGGAAAAATTAATTTCGACATCATAAAGATCGCGAAAAACACTTTTTTACCGATACCTTTTATGAGACATTAATTTTATTTCGTATCATTTATGAAAATCTCGTTTCAATCTGTACCCGTGCGAAAAAATTAGGATGAGCTTTTGATTGCGTTAAAACGGGATATAATTTTAATGGAACAAAGTAATTCCAGTTCGCGTTATCATAACTTTCAGAATTTAATTACGTATTATGTATCATCGAATACTTAGTAAAGTTCGTCTCTTATTACTTTTACTTTTTTTTATTTTCTTGCATTGTGTCGAATAAAGCTGGAAAAAAGTTTTCGAGATTCTGTTTTTCATCTATTATAGTGCAAAATATATAAAAAATCCCATATATTTTCAAGGTTATATTGATAATATTGATACTTAAAGTAGCTCTAAAAAATTAACATCTTAGAGTAATCCTTGACTAAAAAAAAAAATAGTACAAACAACAAGAAAAAACCATCATATACAATATCGTAAAGTACGGGGGGATAGCCGAAGAAGCGGGTCGCACGGGGCCCTTCGCCTTCTTCGCTGAACTTGACCGAGTTTCCCCGTTCATCGGGTAACCGGGCAAGGTATGTAAAGTGGACAGCATTCATCCTTGAACATTGAATCAGCATGTAACATGATTAGGTCATTAACGCCCTAACCAAGTTAGCATAGTGCGAGGGACTTCGCTCGCCACGCTTACCCTGGGTCGGTGCGACCTGGTAGGTATCTACGTTCGTTCATAAAGCCGGCGTCGCGACGCCGCGCCGCGCCGCGCCGCTCCGCACCGCGCGAACGACCAAGACGACGATGACGACGACGACAACGACAGTGGTGGTGGCGGTGGCGACAACGACGGCGACGGACTTCTCGCGTCGAAGGTTGAAAGTTCGGCAGATCGCGCCTTCCATGGAATATCGAATTTTGCCGGCAATGAAAGGAGATATGGAAAATCGAGTTTCAGTTGTTCCGATACCGTTTCGGCGCTATTCTTGACTCCTTCTTATGGACAAACAATATGAGTCGATCTTTTTTCACATATAAAAGACGTTTACATTTAAGCGCCGTTAACGGAGTTTGTTTATTACGTTGGAACCTAGGAAAATGTCAGATAATTTGATTTGGCCGAGAAAAAAAGTTCTGCTCTCTCATGTCGGTATCATTGCACTTTCGGAGGGGGGGGGGGCACTTTTCGCGAATTACATCAGGTTTGTTTACGAATAATTCGTAAATCTTCGAGAATTCTTTTTATTTCGATAAAATGTAATGGTAATGGATTAAAAAGGAAGAATTTAGATTACTCTTTCAGGCTAAAACGATCACTTTTTGTATTATGAGTGATCAAGATGAATATGATTTAGAGAAGTTTTTTTTACAATATAAATGAAATTACATAAAACTTAACACGTTGTTATTACGGTATCTAATCGACATGCAATTTTGCTACTCAATATATTATTTGACCCGCCACTAATATGCCATTAAAATAATTTCAAGCGCAATCGGTGGATAATTTAATTCGTGAAATGCGCGAAGTAATTACACACTCGTGCAAAATACAATTGTGCAATTCAATGTTAATGAAGTTGAAATTTATCTGACATCATCGACATATAGACATTATCGCAGTTTAATGTAAAGCAAATACGATGATGTACAGTAGATCTCTTAAGTTTTTTATTGTTTTTTTTTTTAACAAATAGCCTTTTAAAGAGACAGTTGGATAATAAATTTATCGGATGGTTTCATTAAAAATGTTAAACTCGCTTTCCCTCTTTTCCAGGAGCTGAAGGTGCTTTCAAGAAGTTAAAGCCTGACCCTTGCGCCTCCAGTCCTCACATTGGTCACACACCTACCACAGCTAGCTGTCCAACACCTGCCCGACGGCGACACAGGACTACCTTCACTCAGGTTGGTACAGAAATATTGCAAAATTTCTATCTTTTTAATGAATTTTATGAATAATGTCTTTCTCGATATCTTTTCATTTTAAAAACTTATCTGTTTCCCGAAAAGCCTTCATATTTTATATGATTCTTTGATTGATAACAGCATTTTGATTACCTCCAATCTTTCGTACCACGTCCAAATTTCCTGCTGGGTAGTTCAAATAGGCCTTTACCACGGTTTTCCAATTGTTTCGCAGGAGCAGCTGGCAGAATTGGAATCGGCGTTTGCAAAATCTCATTATCCGGACATATACTGCAGAGAGGAATTGGCGAGGACCACCAAATTGAACGAGGCCAGAATTCAGGTGAGTGTTCTGCTAAGAGAAAAATAAACTGCTCTTTCTCTTGTTTCTAGCGTTTCTAATGAAAGGTATCCTCTAATTAAATTAATAATAGACAATACCGTTTCACTCGCATGTATTTTATAAGAAAATCTAAACCTAGCGGTGATTCTTTTTACATAAAAATTTCAATAGATTCAATGATACGACAAGTTATTATAAATTTTAGTACATTAACGAAATTTTTGGATATTGCACTTGTTATGTAATGCGCTCGTATAAAGAATAAATTTTTAACATTTTGCCACGAGAATTGGGTTTGGACGCTCGCCGAAAAATTTACAGACATACTTATCTGCTGACTATCTTTATGACTATGACTCACTATATAATTGAATCAAAGACGCATGTGGGGTGACGAAATGAAATTACGAGCGCAAATGTCGGTCCAAGACACCCTATATTCTTTGAGGGTCGTGGAATTGATCAGAAGGGATGAAAAGATTTTTCAATATACTACTCGATATATATCAAAGAATTTACGCAAACTGAATGATAAAGTTTAGCGATATTCCTAGTTTTAATTGAGACAAGAAATATATTTTGAATTCTATTATATTTATATAATATTTATTTTTATATGAGAAGAAAGGAGGTTACGTATCACGGGAAATTATGGCATTCAAATTTTTAATTTCTTCGACATAGAAAACGCAAATTTTACGACAGTAGTGCGGTTTGTGATGACATTAAGGATGGAGGATTTGGTAATGCGGTAGAAAGGGTCGTCGGGGAGGATGGACGGGATGCAAGATAGAAAGAGAGAAAGAGAGAAGGGAGGAGAGAGAGAGAGAAAGAGAGTAGAACGATCCAGTCGGAGACTGGTTCGCGTATACCGAGGCCCCGATTCCGAGCCGAGCGGTACATATTAAAACAGTCGCCGGTGCGTTGCGCTCTTTTGATATATAATGCAGCGGGGTGTTGTTTGAGTTAAAAGCCCGGGAACCGCCGCGACTTAACCCTGTTAAACTGCGATGCCAAGTAAAACGCGGTTTGCGCTCGTCGCTCGCCGGTTATAACCGATGCACAAAGTGTTCGCCGCCGAGGGCCGTGCGCCCGCGAGGAGCCGCGCAGCCCGCGCGTCGGGGTGGTCCTGTGCTCGTTTCGACCTCAAACGCGAGAAAGAGGGAAAGAGAGAGA
>NW_012130113.1:976446-983251 GCF_000143395.1 Atta cephalotes | reverse complement strand
TTTCTTTCTTCTCTCTCTCTCTCTCTCTCTCTCTCTCTCTCTCTCTCTGTCTCTCTGTCTCACGATGGCTTCATACCATTAGAAAACGTTCTCCTCACTGGTGTCTTATCCCGTGATAAATTAACGTTTGCCATTCACTCCACTTACATTCGTTTCTGAAATTCACGATATTCTGCTAGCTATATAAATATCTGATATAAAACTGATATAAAATCTCGCTTAATTATATAAATAATAAATGCGTTTTGTTAATGATTATGTTAATGACTATCGATGCATTAAATATCTAAAAAGGCATTTAAAATGGATTGCGACTCGGTTGATCGCTTCGGTATAACGCTAGAGCGAAATTAGTTCTTCGGCCTTAATTAGTCCTGCGCGCATCGCAGAGTTAAAAATTTCCCCAAAATAGCGATCGGTTATTGTAAAATGGCGTTCGATTGTAATCCAATTCGGACACATCAATTTCGATACGAGGTAATATCGATGAACCGCAATACAAAGTACCTGATACTTTCCACGCGAAATTCGGAGAGATTTCCTCCTACTGATTCGTATACGTGGACGCAGAGGGCAAACGAAAATTTCGTCATCCCCTGGAGGAATCGAGGGGTCGGTTTAGGATTTAGGAAGGTATCCATCGCAAGACAGGGGTTCTCAGTGGAAGAAAAAGGCAGGATGGCGGCAAGAAAAGAGGACCCTTGTCTCTCTCGCTCCCCTGATGTTCTTTCCAGAATCCCTCCCTCCCCTATCCACCATCAATCCCCGCGTCCCGGCGCCATCTCGCCCTCGTCGTCGCTCGTCTCGTAGTGGAAGGAATAGCAAGCCCGGCAAGCCTGAGACGTTTCAGATCTATCTAGGGTGGAGAAAATTCAATTTAAAATGGCGGCTCAGATATAATGGCAGCCTCCGGTACAGCGTCACCCAACCCCCTGCGCGCCCAACTCATCTCAACTTTGCCACCCTCGTTCGTCGTCTATTTCTCTCTCGTCCTCGCCTCCACGGCCCGTGTCGCTATCTTTGAGAAAACAGAATGCCGTGACTAGCGCGGTAGCTTTTAAAAGGACGGCTCTTCTATATCCAGCGATGTCGCTCGATTGGCGGCGCTCGCTAAAAAATACATTGATCCCGCGCCCCAGACGTGTGTTGCTACTCGTAACTTCTTTCGCGAGATATGCAGAGTTTGAACGACATGCAATCATAAACTTCTGAAATTGAAGATTCGATATTACTTGATTCTTGTCGAATTATTGTGACCGCAATAATAATAATAAATTATTCTTGAGATTATAATAATCTTAGGAATAATTATATAACTTCAACGACTTGTGCGACTTTGAACAACTGGGAAATATTTCTAAACAAGAATATATCCTGTAGAACCGCCTGATAAAGTTTAAGTTTCTATGCAGATCGGTCCCTAATAGTGACGCAAATTTGCTACGCGATTTGCAATTTCTCTAAATGCGCAAACGCGTATTAGTGCACGTTGAATGAGCGTTTTCCAGACGAAACACGGTACACCTTGCGCGGGATCGTTTCCGTCCATTTATGTCATTTCGAGTGAGGTTTGCAGGAAACTTGGTAGGAAGATGTAATGTGTTGCTTCGTGTGCTCACACACAGGCATGCAAATAAATTTAATAGGAGGATAAAGCAAAATTCAGTCGAAGTGAATGTTTTTCAGGATTGCTTGACAATTGCAAATGAAAATGGAGTAATTAGAATTGCGTTAAATTATTTTTCTAAATTTTTTCTAAGATAGCAGATAGCAGAAATTTGCTTTTAATTTTTTTAAATAGATTTATTTTAACAGAATTCTCTTAATGAAAATATTTGAGAAGGCAGTAAACATATTAATTATATGTTGAAAAAAATGGCACAGTATCTTCCATCATTAAGACTATTGTTATAGTATTGTTGAGAGATCACGAAAGTATTTGTGACGATTATTATAATAATAATAAAAAATCGGGTAACACCCGATGGTAAGAGAATAATTCTCGAATCACCGCACAAGAAATCCCATTACGCCGAAGAAAAAGAAAGGAAAAGCCTGAGCTCCGCGATATTGAGTTAGCCGAGTTTTCATTCGACCTTTTTACTTCGATTCGACTTCCGATCGAAGCCTACCCACCGGTCGTTTTACGAAATCGTCTTCTTATTTGATAGGAAACAAGGAAATTTCTAGAAGTAGCAAATATAACTGACGAATATTACGTTTTTCAACTTTATTTTTCGCATTAGAACTATAATTTACGATTAAATAAAAATTATTAATTATTCTGAGATATTTAATTTTCGTTGAACTTATTAACGTATAGAGATAATTTCCCTATTATATTGATTTCTATAAAAGCAATAAAAAATGAATCAAATTCTTCAGTTTAAAGGTAAAAGAATTTAAATATATGGAAAATTATGAAATTATTTAGAATTTAATATAAAGATGAAAACGTAAAAAATAACATAGTTTTCTTAATTCTTTCTTTTTCCAATGCATTGCTAGTACTTTCTCAATTGCTTACAACTTTTTTATTAATAAAGATACATACATTTGTTTAGTATTATTGTGTTCGTGAATATTTAATATTTCGATTAAAAAAAAAATTTTACAATATATTCATTTTTATGAAAATTGTAAGCAATCGAATTGGGTTAAACCATATTCAGTATGTTCCCGTAGAAAAACATTTAATAGTTAATAATCCGTTCCTTCATACTTATACTTGACATAATTATACTTGAGATTATGCAATATGAAAAATCAATAGTAATTTTCAGAACTTGTTTCTGTATTGTACAATTTACTATATTTTAATGACCCGGTATGCTAATTTGTTGTTGATAAGGATAAATTTATGATTCTATTGGTATGATGCTCAAATTGAATATTATTTGTAATGTTTCTCTAAAGAAGCCGCAGTCCCAAGTGATCGAATCTCATTGTCGGTTTTGGATTGCATAACTACGAATTCGATTGTTGTAGATAACTAGGCTCACAGCTTCCGAAATGAATGCGCAAGCAGTATATACTTATGTTACACAAGTATTACGCCCTTCTCATCTTTTTTTTTGACGAAAAAGCCATTACCGGGAATGTATCCATTTTCCCGGGTTAGTATGTGGGTTAGCTATCAGAGTGCAGTATTCTCTCAGGCATACGGGAGGATAGTTTTCTCGGTCGCGGTCCTCAAAGTAGCAGACATTTTGAGCCGCGCACCCCCGTGGGACAGCCATCTCGCTCCTCCTCGTCCTCTTTCTCCCTATTCGGTCTATCTTTCTCTATGAGCGAACGTGGCGGGAGGAGAAGAGAGCGCGGTTATTGAATTACGAACTCTTAGCTTTCCAGTTCTTGCAGAGTGCGCGCCTTAAGGGACGCGGGCACGCTCACTCGCGCGCGCAAGTATGTTCTCGAAAAGCTCTTCTAGGGAAGAAGCAAATAAAAGGAATCACCCTTTTAACGGATCTCTTCGGGCAACCTGTTCTACCCGCCCCGTAAATGCGTATGGTATGTACAGAGTGTACCAGCATTTGGCAGAAGCGCCATCGAAAATTTGGAGTTGCTATCGACTTAACGAAGGCGAGGAATACTGAATAGAAATATAAAGCTCGAAATAAATTATTGAGATAAAATCTATTTTGAGGAATAAATATTGAACCAATATCTTTTGTTTTTTTTTTAAGTATCTCTGAAGTTTAATTTAATCCGGGAATAGTTACTTGAGATAATTTTATACCTTAGCAGCAAAAATGTGTAATGTTATTTAATATTGTTTAACATATTTTCTTTTTCATTCTTTACAAATCTTTAAATATGCAATTCCATTAAAAATCCACAATAAAAAATTATTACTAATTAAAATTTTTATTTTTTAGAAATGCTGTCATAATAAATATTCAATATGCTTATTTCATTTAATATTTGTTTGGTTTCTACTTTTTTTTTTTCTAGAAAATCGTGATTAAATATTCACACATCTATAATATCTCTCTTAAATATTAATATACAATATGTTGTTAACAATAGTGATTTTAATTGAGGTGTAAAAAAATACTCCGGATAACTTTTACATAAAAAAAAAAAAAAGAAAAAAGGAAGTGAATACTCCTGGATTAAGCGAGAAATACATTATTTTCGAGAGCTTACAGTCGTTTCGCTGCACACAGCTAAAGGATTGTCAGTCAAAGGATTATCAGTGTTTCGTCATTTTTACATTTATGACAACTGCAAATTTCAAACTGTCTGTCTAGTTTCTGTTAATTCTCGAACACTCTATACATACATACGTATATTTATGACTATTCACAACCGTAGTCTCGATTATAGTGAAGATGCGCTTCGTTTTAGATTTTAGGGAAACACGCGGTATCGCGTTAAACGAAGCGTAGACAATGTTATTTGCATACTCACGGCGAAAATACAAGCACGTACATGAAAAATTTCCCGGGGCGAATTACGTACGGAAATGGAGTTCTTACCATGAGTTTTCTGAAAACCGTTCTCGTGAAAATACGAAGTCCAAATAGCAATCAGTCGAGCTGTTCGCATTCAATAAATACGAAAATCTAAGTTTAATAAAATCTAATAGTTCAAACTAGGCACGATTTAATCATATATTTATCAGTTTTTTTTTTATAAATCGCTGTGAAATTATTTTATTTTATTTTGATTTAACCACAAAAAGAATGGCCTACTGTTATGTGTTTTTTTTGAGTAAGTATATAGTTCTGTAATTCTTTATCTTTATCTCGGTGAAATACGAGTACTTAACGCTCTTAAAAAAGCATCACATATGTTATTTGATATTGATACTATTTTCTAATTATGCACGTATTTATAATAGAGCTAGCCTCGGTTGGTATACACGGATGAAGGTAATGCCAGATTATTCGAAAGCCGGGCGTGTTTTATGCAATTGCAAATCGTCCCGCGGCGTGAATTCCAATGCGGATTGAGATTGATTATGCGACTTGCCTCGCACGTACCGCGATTTCCATACATGTGAGTTAGAACGATGCACGCTCGTCATATGAAAATGTTAATCAAGCCCTTTGTTAAGAGTCTTCAAATGTGCTAACACCTTCGAAATCGCATGTATGCCCTTTCCTCCTCTCCCTTTGCCCTGGTTGCTGCGAATATTTCTTTCGCTTTACTTGCAAATTTATGTAACGCTGTTAAAAAGAAATATCAAACTCGGTAAGTGCCTATAATTCTGCTGTAATCCACGGCCACTGAGCTTTTTAGCGATCCCATTCGACGCGGAATTCAACTTCAGAATTAATATTCTGATTATCATCACATTTCGATAATCGCCCCGATTCTCTATAATATTCCATATCCGAACTGAGTTCTGTCTTTCTCAACTAAGTAATCCCGGATTCCAGCCAATTTCGCGACAAGAACTTAATCTAAATAAGACTCTATTACTCTGCTCAGCATATCTAGATATTTCTACTATAAAATTTTATTCATCGCAATCTTCTACGTAAAATTGTCAATCTTTGGTGATTAGAATGCGTTATTATACCATTTTTGTTCCCATGTCTCGCAATAATTTGTGAATGTACCTATATATGTGACGTAAAATTACTTGTCACATTTGCGACTTTTAATGTTACATCGAAACGTAAGCCTGAAAACGTGGTGCTCTTCATATTCACTCGATTAAATAATTAATTCGCGATTTACGTATATTTTTCAAAACAAGCATTCTATTTTGTCGTAATGTTTAATCGAAACTAACTCGCGTTGATTCCGCGATTTGCGATTCCACTCAATTCGAAGGCAAGAAGACAATCTAAATAAAATCTAATTGTAACTGTGCGAAATTACTTGTCTAATTTGTTCCGCTCTCAATATCGCACCTATACAGACCTATTTGTTATCCACCTAACAGTTTAATAAATTTATAATGATATAAAGACCAGTTTTTCTATATGGTATCTTAAAATATCTTAAAGTATCTTGCGTGCAATTGTATAAAATAAGTAACTTTCTTGCTAAATAAAATATTTCTTTTAATCTTTTTTTTCGAAATTTACAAATTGACATTTGTACAAAAGATGTCAAGAGACATGGTAATATATACGATCATTGACAGAAATAATTTCATTACTGACGAAATATTAATTTCTTGTGTAGGCGTTGATCTCTTCGGCGTGGGTTGACGCGAAATAGATGTTGACGTAAGTGACGACCTTTATCTGACAATGTCTGACGTTAATAAATTAGCATAAGAATTACTTTTAATTAAGTTAATTGTTTAAAATGATTATAAAATTCCTTTTTATGTTATATTTGCCGCGAGAAGTAAAGTTCTTATCGATTGACATGACGCGTTTGAAAGAGTGCTTAAAATAATTAAACACGTGTTTCTACAAAGTTTTCCCGAGATTAGAGATATTTGCCAACGAAATAATGAGAGAGATAATAACTTTCGTGGTAAAGTTTACGATGCGTTATTAAGTGAGCAGCAAATAGATTAAAAATAATAAATTAAAAAGATTAAAAAATAAGTGAAATTGTTAACTTCGATAAACAATAAACGAAGCAAGATGATCGTTTGCGACCTTATAATGAAAATCCGTTTCTTTTCTCTAATATATAGTGAATTTTTTTCTTCTCCGTACTTGGTTTTTAATACGAGAACATCGCTGCGGATATTTCACGAGGTACTCTTCGGAAGCGCCATGCTTCCACACAAAGAGTGATAGAGCCGGGAAGAGAGCGAAGTAGAAAGATACAGACAGCGCAGGAGAGAGAGAGAGAGAGAGAGAGAGAGAGGAGAGAGAGAGAGAGAGAG
>NW_012130113.1:957674-976194 GCF_000143395.1 Atta cephalotes | reverse complement strand
ACGGTAAACGGGTAACGGTAAACGGTAACGTAAACGGTAACGGTTAACGGAGGTACGAGACGAAGAGAGAGANACGAGACGAGTAGAGAGAGAGAGAGANAGAGAGAGAGAGAGAAATATGAAGAGTTTGAGAGAGAACGAACCCGTTCGAGCCACCCCGGTTCGTGTCACCCACTTCTGTGGCGATGAGAGAGGGTGTACAGTAGAAATGTCGATAAAACGTGTCGGCCAATGAGCGAGCCCGATGTGACGTCACCACCACGGCATCGGCCAATCGGGTGGCGCCGGTGACGTCACCGGTGAGGGTGGAAACAACCCAACCCCGACCCGGGACGAGAAGCCGCAGGCTTTTCTCTTTCTGGGGAGGAGGGGGGGGCTGGAAAGAGGGGTCGGTTGGCAGGGCGGGGCGCGAGAGTGGAGATTGTCGGGGGTTACAGGAGGGACGGAGGAGGGAAAGAGAGAAGAGAACAGATGAGGGGAAGACCGAGGGGGAGTGAGGAAACGCGCGCCGGTGTGGATGCCGGGGTGAGTCGCCGGTGGCGGCTCAGGCAAGCCCCAATATGGGTTTACTAATCCCGCGAAACAATGGAAATTGCCCGATGCAAAATGGCGATAGGTAAACCGCCCCGGGTTGCTGGGTGAGGCCGGGGGGTAAACTTAGGATCCCGTTCGGGTAAAAGAAAAAAAAGAAGAGGGTGCTTTTCGGCCCAAGAGGTTTGTGTCCCTTCTTTGATCGACGAGAACCGTTAACTCGATGCTCTCAAATATTTCGTGTGTCTGTATTATACACCATTTTGTTAGCTTCTTGGTCGCCATTTTGTTACGAGCGAAAATAATTATTTTTACAAATGTTTCTGTATATCAAAAATTTTGCAGATTAATATATTTCGCGTAATAATATTTTTTAAAAGAAAATAAGACAGAATGATATATTTGAGATATTCTAGAACTAAAAAAGGAATGCGAGCTCTGTGAGCGCAAGATCGAAGAACTTTGATATGCTTCTATTCATTCCAATTCTGAACTATTTATATTGGCGAAGCTAAAAATATGCAGGAAGATTAATACATAGAACGCTATTTCAAAACTATTCTGTAAGCTCTAACTAAGCGATAGATGCTACAATTTGCATTGCGAAAGAATAAAAACGTAATTGTTCTCTTTCATAGATTATTTGTATTATATGAAATTGCATTGTCCTACCAGATACTAATATACTTAATTAAAATAGGATAATAATTAATGTTCAACCAAAGTTACATTG
Source organism: Atta cephalotes (assembly GCF_000143395.1). NCBI lineage: Eukaryota > Metazoa > Arthropoda > Insecta > Hymenoptera > Formicidae > Atta > Atta cephalotes. The sequence continues at coordinate 974,930 of NW_012130113.1, read as the reverse complement.
AATAATCGAAACAAGAATGATACAAACTTCGTTTGCACCATTAGTGCTTCGCAAACGATGTTGTATATCGCCCAGAGATCGAAATGATTATCTACATCGCAAATTATATCGCTTCGCTTAAACATCGTTAATATGTATTGCATCGCGTTTGTTTATGCCATTTCGTCTGTCTTCGTAGGTTTGGTTCCAGAACAGAAGAGCGAAATACCGGAAGCAGGAGAAGCAGCTGCAGAAAGCTCTGACACCAATTCCCGCCTGCCAAGGTGCCATGATGAGGAATATCTATCCTGGTGCTAGCAGAGGTTATCAACCCTACCCCCATCCTCACAACAGCATAAATGGCATAAATCGTTATCCCCAGGTGAGGCTCCCTTACGACGCGCAGGACGCTTCTGAAATTTCATTATTATCGATACCCGCCGCTTTGCACGCTCACCAATGCACTCAGCGCGAAGACACGTCTCCGATAATGGCAAGTAAATAATATAAACAAGAATTACAATTATGTCATCCTCGAGGTGTACATATCTGCTTGTTTCGCTACATAAATCTTCATATAAATGCGTGCAAATATATAACGTAAAAGAAAAACATTTTTTTTAATTCGAACACAAAAAGACGTTTCAAATACTTTGTTCGAATTTCGTGCATATTGATCAACAATATTATTATTTTTTTATATATTATCTACTATATTATTATATTATTTTCTAGAAAAATAGAGTAATAAAAAAATTACAATAAACTAATAGATCTTTTTGCAAAGTGACTCACTATCAATGCGCCATGTTTGATAGAAGCACAGCTATAGAATATCAGAAAATTAAAAGATTTCGGGACAATCATAGATTCGGTCATCGTTTCGAAGGTTTCACATATCGGGAATGAATTCGATGCGTTTCTCGTTAATGATTTTAACCGAGGTATTAAATTGGAGTGCACCTGAGCGTACGTCCGGCGCATCGCTATCGGTCGATATAGCTAAATTGCATTTCGGCTGATTAGTTGGGTCGGCCGGATTACCGAATGCCTACCTGCTTTAATTGAGCCGATAATTCAAGCGTGTTTCGGTTTCCCTCCGAAAAAAAGAAAGAGACTTATTATAGTTTATATTATAGTTACCCTTTTTTTTTCAACACTCAAGCTTGATCCATTAATAAATGGCTTGTTGAAGACGTCTAAGACGGCAATTCACAAAATTTTTCCACCGAGCAATGTGTTTGTATGTTTTCTTGTTAAAGGTTTCAAATTCGTAATAACAATATGCTGAGTGAAATTAAATCGCATCTGAAGCAAAGAAAACTAATAATTATTCTATAATTAATAATTCTACAATTATCATTTAATAATTAATAAGTAAAAGCAACGATGAAAAGCGTTAGATACAAGGAAAGAACGATTTCGTTTATCAATTAAAATTAAATATTACAACTCAGGCTCCAATAAATACAAATTCAGAAATTAAAGAAATTAAGAGAAGGCTCTATTCGAGCCAAGTGGATATCATGTGCTATTAAAAATTACATTCAATTCCTAATTTTAAAAATTAAATGTTTCAAATTAATGGGGTCATATTCCAATTAATGGGGTCATATTCAGTGATAAAAATTCTTTTACAAATTGGAACTCCAATACATAAAATCGCTATACGATTTTTCTTCAAAATTTACATTCAATAGTCATTATATATTGAATTATAACATAATTGTAATCTTACATCTTATGCGTTGTAGATATGTTTAGATCTTCTATAGTCTCACGGAACAATATTCCTTCCCCAGTTATTAATCTGTGATGATCATAGAGTTATGTGACTGCTTTCTGTGCTAAAGATCTGGATTCAAATCCACCCAGGACATACATATTAGATTTTATTTGATCGTCTCTCGGAAAACAATAGTAAACCACTGATAGTATCTTTGCCATAACAACCTCTTTTAAGGCCGTCCAGATACAACGTTAAAAATTGTAGGCCTCATGTTACATCAAAGGATATATGTACAAGAGGTCATCACGTCTTTGATCGATGTCTGAGAATTATATAAGACATAGCCATATAAAATAAATGTATACGTACATACATATCTAAAAGGCATAGAGGGTAAAGAAATAATCGAAGAATTATTTATTAAACTCCTAGGGGAAACAATGATTGTTCCCACTAGAAATTCTAGTGAGAAGTTCTGTGTCTTAGAAAAGGTTGTTATGACGAAGATACTCTCGATGATTTGCCATTGACTTCCGAGAGATTTTGACGATCAAATAAAATCTGATATGTATGTTCTAGCTGGATTTGAATCCAAATCTGATCCAACTTGTAATAATTCTAAAATTGTAGTTTTTATTGTATATTTATATCACTGAAAATGGCCACATTAAATACGTTGAAATGTATGATTTTTAAAATTATGAATTGAATGTAATTTTTAAGAACATGACACAACTTGGCTTCGATAACCTTCTTTTAATTTCTTTAATTTCTGGTTTTGTTTATCTAAAAACTTACAGTTACAGATACAGAAAATAAATTTGGTTTGAACTACAAAATAATATACAGGGTATTTGGAATTTAAATGTCAAATGTCTTTGAGAACGTATAAAAGATCAATAAAATTAAGAAAAAAAGTCATGTAGAGATATGCTCGTTTTTGCTTCGTTTTGAAGAAAATTGCAAAAAACATAGTTGTCTAGAACTTCGTTCTCGCACTGCCTCTGAAGTATTATCGTGCTGAAATCGTGCATGAAACAATAATAATAATTCCGTTTTCAGATAAAAACTTTTTTATTTGTTTACATTTCTTCTGTAAATTCGTCAGTTACTCGTCAGAAGTTATTGAGTGAATTATTCCTTCAATATGTCGCGTTCTAACGTTGAATGGTTTTCGTGTATAGCTTCTTCGACAAGAGGTCAACATTTTGAACAATATCTATATTAAGCAAGTGAATACATACAATGTGAATAAATAATAAGAAAGTACAAAAATAAAAACTACATTTTATCTTTTTTTGCTATTTTTTCCAAAACAAAATAAAAACGAATATATCTGTACAACACTTATTTTCTTAGTTTATCGATCCCCTACATGTTCCCAAAGTTTTGACATTTAAATTCCAAACATTCTGTACATATAGAACACTCAAACTGATTATTAAAATTTTTTTGTAGTATTGATCATCATACTTGAGTTTTCTATATAATTATTTTGATGATCCAATAAAATTATTCTTAGATCCAATTCATTTATCTAAATTTTCAGATACCCTACTAACAAACGCGTTCTTTTCGTGTAAAGTAAATTTTACCATCGCATAATTCTTTTTATGATTTAGACGATCCTTTCATTCCTACCTTCGTCGGGAATTGTACTTAATAATCATGATATCACCGTAGAATCACGTAACACGTTGGAAAATTGATTACGACCAGGAAATAGATACCGCGACGCATTATTAATTTCCATCAGTTCCGAACGTATTACACGGTTAATTTTTATAATGAAACCACCCGTCGCATTCGATTTTGCGTTTGCCACCGTCGACAAGTGGAAACGTAAGAGTGGTTTCTAGCCGATAATTATGTTTCATACACGTTAATTACCACATTACTTTCCTCTCGTTGTTCCAACTCGGCCGCTCAAACCACGCGGGTAACTCCGTAATCTCATTGATATATCGCGGAATCCATTTTCGCTCATTCGCTCATTTTACGCTTGCGGAAATTAATTACACGTGACATTAACACTGCATCTTCTTTCCCTCCTTCTCCTATTCCTTCTTAAACATGACAGATTTTATAGAATGCAATTAATATACTGACCGATTAAAAAAGATATCACGTATCGCAGGATGCGGTAAATCGTGGTCAATCTCCAGAATCGCGGATTGGATTATCAATGTCGTTAATCGTGATGAATAAATGTTTCAGATGGGCACGACGTCTTATCCGAGCATGACTCAGCCGTTCTCCATGTCGCATTCAGCGTCGAATATGTCGGCCGTCACCGGCATGCGACAAGATGCAATGGGTAAGTCATAAATAATGCAACGCCAGCGCTTTGGGTGTGTGTAAAATGAGTACGGCGATGAATGGCTCGTGAGCGCGGTTGCGCTCTCATTTGGGTCAAGGATTATGCAAATGTCCTTAATCTCACAAATATTCTTGATATCCTTACGTTTGAATAACCGATTTCACTTTTTCGTGAGGTGTCAATTTTCACGAGGTTTCTCACATTGCGTTTCAAATGCGATCTCTAAAATTTGTTATCGTAATCTTTCTAGAATGAAAAGCCACCATAGTGGCTGAAACAATGCCATATTTTAACAATGCCAAGGAAATACAATGAACAATAAAACTTACTCAAGGAAAAGCTGTAAGATTAAAAAGATAGATTTCTAACCTATAAAAGTTAATAGCTGTGATATTTTAATGGCTTACTTATCTTTAAATTGAATTATGAAAATAGCCTTAATTAAAAATCTAATTTGAAAGATATATTACATTGCTCATGACAAGTAATAAGCTAATTTTACTGGAAGAGTAAAATGAAAGGAAGTCAATTTATATAATGTATCTTATAATATTTAATCATTAAAATTTAAGAAAGAGCAATATTTTAATAAATTAATGTAATGTTTATTTAACAATTATAATATTTATAATTGTCAATACTATAATTTATAATATTATAATTGTTAAATAATTATATTTAACAAATTATGATATTTAATGAGAGAAATGTTGCTGTACTGAGAAAAATTTCTGATTGAAAATAAACGAATCAGAAGATTCCAATCTTGTTATCTAATTAGAATTATAATAGATCAACTAGAAAATTCTAATTTTTCCATTTTCAAGAATTACAGTTAAAGTAAGACTCCTTTTTCTATGTACAATTTTCTAAATTTTAATTTTTTAAGTATAATGAAGTATAATGAAGTATATCATAAATAAACATTGACGTTAATTAACCTTCGTGTTAATTAACAATTATTACAATAATACTACAAAGTCCTACAATTGTGTTGATTGCACATACATATTTAAGTATTTTATATACATTTTGAATATTATTTTTCGACCATCGCGCACGTCATTTCCTCCCTCACGAGATCATGCGAACAATGGAATGAACATAAACTAATTTCTTTGGCCTCATTCTCTTGTCCAGTATCTCACGACGACTTTCTGCATCGTCTTCGGACGCTGACCCAGCGTTATCGAATGACTTCGCAAAAATCCGGAGCGGAAATGGCGCGAATCCGACGCTCGTGCACAAGAGCGAGAGAGCATCGCGCGTTCTCCCAGCCTCTAAGACGTTCTCTCCATTTCCGCCCCAGCGCCGTCTTACACCATTTCCGGCGCGAGATGGAATATCGCTTTTAAATCGAATCAAGACTATTCGCGAATTGCCTCGCCCGTCGGGGGTTGCACGGTGCAAGCAAGCGATTGCTGTACGAGTGTGCGGCCTCTCCGCGCTCGCAATCCCGTTGCCTCTCCTTAACGATTTAACGCCTCTCTCTTTAACGTCTTAATGCGATAACAAATCGACCGATTAGCGGAGACTCGATAAAGCACCGCGGAAAGTCAGTTAAATCGAATCACTCCAGGATTCTTTCGGGATAGAAAAGAAATTCAGCTTCTCCGCGTTGAGTGACGTCCGACTTTGATTTATCGGGTTAGTAGTATCATGTGGATTCCTACCAATTAAAGTTAACGTTAATGATCTCATACTATTGAAAAACGGAAAGGACAGTTTTGCTAGTATCTAGAAATTTAGCTATATACAAATCCGAAAATAATCTTATTTGGACTATCAAAATAATTATGTAGGACGTTTAAACTAGTTGCTAATTTCATTTTTTTTAAATATTGTTATTAATGTTTGAACATTTTATATAAATTTTATATAAAATAAATTTAATAACCAATAAAATTATTTTCAGATTCGTATCTTCATATACTTTCAGAATATTTTTAGAATACTTCATATACTAAATGTTTAAATACTTCAATAGAACTGTTCTTTCTATGCATGTAACTCACAGATTGACTAAAGAGAGGGAGAATAGTTTATCAGGCGAATAGTTTGTTTAAAAATTCCGTCTTTTTTCCTGTTTCAGGAATGTCAGCGGAGGACGAGTGGTACAACAAGAGCATCTCAGCCCTGAGAATGAACACAGCCCACCACCCGAATCTGGCCGCACCAATGTTACAATATCAGACATAATTGTAAACGGAGGCGAGAGGGCAACTCGAGGGTCTCATTAGGAATCCGATGACGTATCTATGATCAAGTCGATCGATGGAAGAAAAAAACCGAGAGCAAAATGACGAACCCGACGGAGCCCTATCGACGTTTTGCCGTTTCGCAGAAAGAAGAAAAAAAAGAAATGAGAGAAAGGGAAACAGAATCGTGGATCGATTTGCATTATCGCTAATCGGCTTACGCAGCCGCGTCGACATCCTAATTTCGTGACGCATTCTCGCATCTCGCTTGCAGCAAGCAAGCTCGATTTGCAATGGCATACACATGTCGCGAGGCATATACGCGCGAAAAGCTCTTAATCCGATCACGTTCTCGTGTTTCATCGTCGTTTGGACAGGCCGAATGTAAGTTCGAGCACGACGTTAAGAATGTGTGCGATAACGAAATAATGGGACTGTGCGTTTATCTCGAACGTTTATTCGGAACGTGAATTTCTAAAATTCAACAACGTTGAATTCTGAAAATTCAACAACGTGCGATTATCGCGCGCGTGTGAAATATCGTGTTGCAAAATATCAATTGGCACACATAGAACTTCGTAATTTTTTGTGTAATTTCTGCGACTTACGATTCATTACGATCGACGTACAGATTGTCTCTGGTATCGCGTATTTCCTTTCTCGATTGGCAAATCCTCTCACTAAACATTTGCAAGACAAATTTTTTACATCAATTTTGAAACAGAATGTTATCAAAGGGAAGCCTATCAATGAAGTTAAGATTAAGAAAAACATCCAAATATTTCAACAATATTTTCATTAAATTAAAGTTTTCATTAAATTAAATTAAATTTTTAAATTACATTTTAATTAAATTGAATTTTACAGCTTAATTTTGCTGTTCTTTAAAAGTTATTATTATTTGATGAAATGGTTGTAAATAAAAAAGTATGTATCATGAACGAAGATTGAATTAAGCTAGTTTGGAAGCTAGTTTGAAACTCATGTCACGTTACATATTGAAGATTAAAGATTATGAAAAAATGAAGATTGAAATCCAGTCAATCAGAACAAAATGGAATAAAATTAAAATTATCTGACTGGTCTAATCTCTATTAATAATTCTAATCTTTAATTCGCAATCCTTGCGTAATATGATGACACGTGCTTAATGAGAGGCATTGTGCTAACAAAAAAGCCATTTAAATTTGGCTGTGTGAGAATTTGAATGTTTCCACAGATATACACTTAAAGAAAGCGTAATCATCTTCTTTTTTTATTGTGTGCAGGAGAAAATACGCAGTGTCTGAGACACCCTACGTTTTCGATTTGTAAACAGCGAAGAGTATCCTGCAATTAATAGCGTGTACAGAGACGTAGAGCTCGTTTGCCGCGAGATCGTCGTGTATTTTCTACGTGTAGCCGTTTCTTTTCCCCGCGTCTGGTTCCTTTCGTTCGAGAGACGCGTCGCACCGCACATAACGCGTTCACATGCGCGACATTCCGTTAATCTTCTAACAACGATACGTGCCACACCTTCGTTAATTGGCGAAAGAGGGAGGGCAGAGGACGGTACTGTACATAAATTGGTAAAAGAGAAGAGATATAGATACATAGAGATTGCGTAATCGGCAGATACTCTAGCATATGCGATTTTTCAATGTCCTTTTAAAAGTGTAAGCATACCCTTAGTGAATGATATTAGGCATTGATTTGTGTGCTTATGTTGACCACGATTTTGGATAATCAAGAAGGGAGAATGGGGGGAAGAATATATTGGAGGGGGATGATAGTATCTGACAGTGTTTTGCGTTCGAAATTTGAGGGGCGCCAGGGTTTCCTCGTCGCGACGAGCGAATCGTCGAAACTCATCCTTTTGTGTGGATCAGATGCCGTCGCACATCGATATAGGGATGCATTGCATTATCTTAAAAAATAAAAAAAAAATTATCACACGGAAAGAACGATTTTGTTGAAGTATTTAAACATTTAAACATAGCTAAATACAGATGTGAAAATAATTTTATTGAAACATTAAAATAATTACGTAGGAATCAAGCAATATTGCAAAAGTTTGGACATTCTAGCGACAAGTTTTTTTGAGCGTTTACATAATTATTGTAATGGTCCAACAAAATTATTTTCACATCGGTATCTAGCTAAATTTTTAGATATTTCAACAAAATCAACCTTTTTATATAGAAAACACAAACGATGATTTTACGTTTTACGAACTAAAATTAATGGAAAAAAATAAAATTATTGAAGATACATGATGACATCGGAACAAGTATTAACGCGAAAAAAAAAAATTTTGCTGAAGTATCTAAAAATTTAGCTAGATACAGATCTGAAAATAATTATGTAGGACGCTTAAACTGATTGCTAGAATGTTAAAACCTTTTGCAGTATTGTCATAAAGCTTAATAATTATTTGGATAAACTAACAAAACTATTTTCAAATCTGATCTAGCTAAATTTTTAAATACTTTTGCAAAATCGTTCCGAGTAGCATTCTTTATATTTTTAGATTCAAGTCAATTTTACGGAAATGCGATGTGGAAATACTAGTAATCCATTAAACATAATATAACAGTAATATTACATCAGTATTGAAATTTTCTATTCAACAATGTACCTGTGTACGTGTGTTTAGTAGAAAATTATAATATTGATTACATTTACATGGCACTCTTAATCGGATTTAGTAATATCCGTAGTTATGAAACAATTATAGTTATTCCTGTGAAGAATGAAATGAATATAATTGGCCATTTTCATATCTACAATGTAGGGATGTTATTAAACTCGACCAAGAATGCCATGTAAATGTAGTCATTGATATAATGTTACCAATATAACGTTAATATTGTGTTTAGTAGGAAGACATTTAGACTTGTCCGACAGACTTTATGCTAAATTGCTAAACAGTTCATGTAAATTTGTGTGCGACGGCTTATGTACCGATTTCATATTAAGAAAGTCTCCGACATCGTAATGTCAGACTTACAAAACGTGATTACAAGGTGATTGAATTCGTTAAGCGAAAAAACGAGATTTCGACTTTGCTCATCATTTTTCGTGAGTGTCGATCGTCAGGAGGTATGTCGGCATCTTGAACCTTGGATAAATAAGGCGTAAATTTTATTGCACCGCAAATCGTGCGAAAAATCTTATCGAGAGGTCGGTGCCTGGACAAACGCACACAGGCCTATAATTACGAAAGCCACAAAGCCAATAGAGTTTTAATGAGAAAGATGGAGATCACACTCTGTCTCATCCATATCCAGGATTAAATATGTAATTATCACTAACAGATCGTATCGTGTAACAATAATGTTGTCCTCGTAATAGTCAAACCGATTGCATCAACAGGCGAATGATTCCAGGTCGAACGATTGCCCGATATCGCATGGAATGGCCAAACGACTATGTATTATCAATGAGGTAATTTGCGAATATTCACGCAATGAAAATCGGATCGTCGATGAGACGGTTGCCGAACGTACATTATTCACTCTGTTGCCGCAAACCGGTTAATTATTGCGATCGTTCGTCGTCCGGATGCTTTCCCATGTAAAAGCAGAATCGGAGCTTTCGTCGCTTTAACCGTTTGCACTTCGAGCTTCCGGCTCGATAAAATCTTATATTAATTCCGTTATACTCTTATCACATTTACAGGTACGTAAATAGGAATTGCGCTTTATATAGCTTCTTACGAGGAAAGGAAGCTATTGAGCGAAGCTATCATTCTGTTAACGTTTTATTCGATTTTGAGAAATATACTACAAACTTTTTCGTAATAAATACATATAAATATCCACTTACCTCAATATTGAATAATTCCGCGAAGACATCAGGGATTTTGCAATGGACACATGCGGGGCGCAAACGGTTAATAACGCGCGACTCGCGACTTCTCCCTGGCGCCTTTCAATAAATATTCGGAGTCTGTCCAGTCAACAATCGTCTATATTGGTGTCATTTTTCGATAACTGTCTAATCAATATATCGAAGTCGAGGATGAAGCTGCAGGTGACTGCGCATTGTTTTCGTGTAGTTTCGCTGCGACCTTATTATTACCGCTCGCGGCATTCCACGAGAAATGTTCCTAAAAAGTTTGTAACATATCGTACACGATACACTTAATATATACACAGATATACATACACACACATACATACAAAGTACACGTACAAATACATACAAGATGTGCATGGACACGTACGCGTCCAACACACGAAATTACACGCGTCACGTTGTGTTGAGAGGGCAAGATTAAAAATTAAGTGGAAATGCATACCGGACGAGCGTAACATAGTTTTAAGCAAGGGTCACGTATTGTACGTATGTGTTGTACATAGCCTAAATAAAAATTACATTTAAAATTACCCTCCTCTCTCCCTCTTAATCTCTTCTTTCTTCCTAATTATTCGAACGATGCAACTTAATCACATCTACGTCGGGATGCAGATTCAAAAATTATGTTGAAATTTCATATTATTGAGCTGGATGAAACTTTGCCGAATGTTACACTAAAAGAAGCTGTTTCATTACTCTAATTTTGAAATGGCATATTAACAAAAATTAGAACAAATGAATGTACCAAAATAAAATTATAGAACTCCGTATAGCTGCTTGATTTTTGTTGTTATTATTACAGGTTCCATTGACAGGAGTTTAGGACTAAATCAATTTCACATTGTATTAATGTAAAACTGTTAGAATTGCTGGAAACGATGTTAACACATAATTTGCTGGATATACTACTGTAAAAAATTAAAATGCACTTTATTTATAATACAATAATTTTTTCGCTCATGAATCTTTTTTTCAGTCATTGTGTTACACTACTAATAATAATGTCACACAAAAATTTTACTATATTTCTAAATCATCTATTTCGAACTAAAATAATGAGATATATTTAAACAGTATATAATAATAAAATATATTTATACAATTCTTCTTTACATTCGCTTTGAGCAAACAAAGCACGCTTAAACAAAATTCTAATACAACATTACAATATGGATAAGATTTTGTTATGACATTACATGTCACGGTTATTTGTTCCAAGCACGGAATATTAGAATAAAAACTTTTTTCCGACTAGATCGTAAACGAAGAAAATTATGAAATCATTTTTCAATTGCAACGATTTGGAGACATCGAATATTTTAGTTCATTAAGAAGATGATAAAAGAAGCATAGATATCCATTTAAATATAAAAGAAAGTAGAAAGAATAAAGAGTTTATGCTTCTCTTATTTCTTTAAGATATTAGGGAGATGGAAAAATATAAAGTAAATATGATAATAGAATTGCAGAAATAGAGACTTTTGAAATAAATGAAAATAAGGAGAAGATAATGTCCATATATCGAATATAAAAACCAGTTATTTGAATAATATAATTGTTTGGCTTATGATGTAAATTTTCGTATTAATTGAAACTAATGTAGACAATACCCGTTTTTTTCAAAATTATGAATTTGTTTCTTCCGATGACACAAGTGTAAATAATTTTCCTGCACTAGTGTACCACAGAAGTACGACTCGGCGAATAGGATATTTTAATTCGGTAATTATTTAGATTAATAAATAATTACTCTTACTTTTTATCAAGGCACAGATACTTAATAGATGTCAGTTGTTGGTCTAATTTTAGAACATTTCCGGTTGGACGAAATTCCTGTTCATATCAAAGATGGGCGCGTCATGTAAGGAAATTTCAACAGTTCTTCAACGTATTCAAAACATAATTTACATTATTTCCGCTTTCCGACTACTTAGACTTTTTTTTATTAATGCCCAATCTTCCAATATATCCGCGTCGTTGAGCATATAAACGATATAAGGACCTGCGACAGAAACTGCTCGTCTTCTCTCTGAATGATTCCTACGTCTTCTACCGGTTGTATTAAGCCATAAATCCGCATGTATATCTACGTTATTCCTATCTTCCTCTAAACGACGAATCTTTTCTTGTAGATCATTATGAATACAATCCCAGACTAAGCCTTTCTCACTTTCAAAATTTTGAAAAGCGGCCAATTCTTCTGCTAGAAATTTATTCTGGATATTTTGTAATCTGTATTGCTTTAATATTCCAGCCACTTCTGTTTTCGTTTTCATATTTTCCTTCAGTCGCTCCAGTGGTATTAGATATTCCTCAGATTTTCCAACACGAACTTCACCGAGCTTTGTGTCCACTTGTGTAATTCTTTCTCGATATAATCTAAAATAAATGATATTTGTTAAAACACATATTCATATGTATTTCTTTAAAAAATATTATTCTTTAATGTTTCTTTAATAAAATTCCTTTAATAAAAAAAATGTTATCAGAGTATAATATATAAAAAAGCTAAATATATAATATGTGTATATTACTTACTGTTCCTTGAGTAAGGTAAATTGTCTTTCCAAATCCAACAAATTGTCCATACATTCATTGCGTCTCCTTTCACATTCGTCTTCGTCCATTTCTGATGAATCATCGCTATCAGTATGTTCTGGACTACTGTCACATGACCCAGAACTCTGGTTACTTTCGTTACTGTCATGGGACATCTCTTCCCCTTCACCTTCTGATTCATCTTTAACGCTTGGCATTTGTACTATAAATAAAAAGTTCGTTTACTTAGCAAAAAGTATTTAATTCATAAGTATTTAATTCATAATGGAAATGCATATTTTTTATTTTAAAGAAACACGAGTCCTCAGAATTCATAAAAATTTGTTGTTATTAATTTCAGAAAGTTTTGAAATTTTCAACTATATAAAAAATTATAATACTTAAATTGGCATATTATACAATAATTAGCCTGTATAAATATAGAACAAAACTGTAAATAATAAAATTGTGAAACAAAATTATTTCATATCAACGCTGTTTTAAAAATTGTTTAAAAATTAGGAAAATATCCCAGGATTATCAGAATCTATATATTTCAATTATGAGTTAAATAAGGCATTTAATTGATAGATGTTTAGAAAAAATTTTGAGAGAATCTCTCTGGATTCTGAGTTTGCGATGAAAACGTAAATAAGGTTTAAATAAGGTAAAAAATATGATCGATCTTCTATATCATAATCTTAGATCTTATCATTATCTTTTCAAGTTTTCGCACTTGTTTTACATACTAAAGGTATTTCCACATTGGAAGATAAATATATTTTAAATTTAAACAAATGTCCGGATAGATAAGAATTAAGAAAATTCATAACATAACCTACACAAAAACAATTAAGTTTATGTCCAATGTAATCGGAGTAAACGGAATTATCGTTCAGTATATCCAGTTTTTATAGGAAATAATGCTTCATTTTAACGTCATATATTTAATTACACACAATAGAATTATTCGCGCCCAATTAAACAATAGGTTAACTCCAAGGCATTTACTCCGAAGATAGAATCTAATGAAGCTTCGAGTTTTCAAAAAATATTTTATCCCATCTCACGAATATCTAAAGTCTAAATCGAGCGAAATTTTTACTGAAAGTATCAATACACTTACTTATGTGATGTTATACCTGATCGTCGATATAACTTTTCGATCTGTTTGTGACTTGATCCGGCAGACGCTGACAGCTGGCACTGGTAGACGCGCGCCACACAATGATAGAACATTCTTGTGCTCCTCATACCAATGGCATAACACGGAAAAAGAACGCTAGATTGAAATGTTTGCAGCTTATCTTATTCGGCTTTTATTACATTTTCTGCATTCAATGTAAAACAAATGTATCAGCATTGTAAAAAATTATTAAAAAAATATATTTTCTTTCTTTTGTTCAAGATACACAGGTTATCTGCAGAGAAAACTTAAGAAAATGGCTAGTTCTACATTTTGCCTGTAGATGACGCTAAGATTACAAAATGGTGGAAATCAAAGAATGATTTTTTTTATTTTCCCTGGTTTACCCTCTGATGATAAACTGATTAGTTTTCAATTAATTTAATTAATTATTAATTTATTAAGTAATATTTTTTACAATACTTTTGTTAAGAAGATATCATTTTTTTTAAACAGGATATTATATATAATTTTTTGGATGTAACAAAATTTGAATCTTCTGAATTTCTTCTAATTTATATTCATGAAAAGCTATAATAATCGGATAACATATTCTAAATATATCTAAAAATTTTGCTATAAACATTTGTGGCAATTGAATTAATCATTTATTATATTAATCAGAGTTTAAAGTTCACCCCTATAAATTAAACCGAAATTAAAATTAATTTATATTGAAATAGACATTAATGCACAGACTTAATTCATTTCAATTTAGTTATTATTGCAATTTAAATAACAATAAAAAATATAGATAAAGGCATAAAATTTTCTTATTTTTATAAGAATAAATTCTTTTTTCTGTTGCACTAATGTAGCAAATGGTGTGCTACAGATTGCTCGAGTTAGATTGAAAAAGAATATAATTAAGATAAATTAAAAGATTTAAAACATATGAAATTAAAATTATGATTTAAAATTATTTTACTTACTGGAAAAATTGGGAAAAGCGGAAAAACTCTGTATGTCCCACGGGAGGATCGTAATATATATAGATATATATTATATATATTTTGATATATAATACTCCATCGGATACAATAATACATCTGGATCTGTATGGAACAAACAGTTAGACAATGCAACATTCGCATAACTGCAAGGTATACTAGCAATTTTTTTATATCTCATATATATTCATATAATAATATATATTTCTCTCTCGTGTGTGCTTTCTGCGCGTTTCATGAAGACTTTCGGTTAGATAGGTCTTTCGATTTCTGCGAGAAAAGAAGGTACAACTCGTTTTGTGCATTTTGTTCCGTACGAAATATTTTTTTTTGTTTTACAGTATTCTCCGTTTTTTTTCGTTTTTTTTCCCTTTCTTGTTATATCGCTTAAACCCCGCCGCACGCGGGACATGATGCAGTTGTGATCGCACATTACTTTGCTTCCTAGTAGCCCTTAAATCTTTAGGATAAAGTGTAAAATGCCCAGAGTGTTCTTCGAGGACGCGACCAGGTCGACAAATGTCTCTATTTACCCATACGTGATCGATCTCGAGATTCTCGATGAGAAACGTGAGAGGAAAGATACCAAAATTATTTTCGTAGAAAATCTCTCTGCGCGATGTCGATTTCATATTTATTCTCACAAGATTATTTTCTTGTCGGATAATATAAATTATATCCTTTGATTCGTCCCAATTCTTCCTCGTTCATTTTTTTTCTCATTCATCGTTGTAAATATATACTCTTCTGCCAATTTCCCCTTCCCTTGCTTTATCGCTGAGAGCTATCGCCCGATTGCACCAGTTTGATACTCAAACGATCGATATTGTTTGCCACGAAATTCGACGCCCGACACGAGTCCTCAAGTTACACTTCGGTGACGAAGAAAGAATGAAAGGGCGCTCGATGTGGTCCGCGATCCTTCTCGTGCGGCGACGGCTTTACACGGACTCTTAATATTCATTTCATGCAACATTTATCGTGGCGCGATCGCGGTTCGCCGGGGAAAAGTCGCGGGCTCCAACGACTTTGTGATATCCCGCTGATATCGTGTAATAACTGAAATGCAAATCATCAGCGAGGTAAATGCACCATTGAATGACCGCTTAGGCATATCGCTTCAGCTCGATCTCTTTCTTTCTTTCGTTGAGTGAAAATAAAGTTATCGTCACACAGATCTTTCGAGATATGATTTCTCTCAAATATTTGATGTTTCATTGGATTTTACGCGTGAAAATAATTTGGAATTTATAACGAAAGATAGAAGAGATGAACTGACTTTGTAAGGAAATGAAAAAGTTCTAGTGAATGATTACTTTGATCTATCACACTAAAATCGAGGTAAGTATGTAACAGCCTTGGATTAATAGCACAAATGCGATGTTCAGATAAAATCAACATTCATTTTTTAATTAATAACATCGTATTAATTATTAATTTGATGGAACGTTTTGTGCTATTTTCAATTATGTCAACCCGCTCATTTTCTAAGAAAAAAATATTCCCCATATGATAATTAATAATATTATGTTTTTTCTTCCGGAAAAAATGTAATCGCTTTACTTTAAAGAGCTTTCTATAATAATTTTTATTACCTAAGTTTTAAGTTTTAAGCCGTAAGAAACTGTCTGAAACTAACTGATTACAGTTGAAAAGTGAGAAAAATCGTTTTGGTTAATTTTTTTTTTAAATAAAAATTTAGATAAGAAATGCCTAAAGATGAGCTAAAACACTAGATGTAAAATAATATTAATTGAATTTAATATATTAAATTTAACTATTGAATTTAATGTATTGAATTTAACTACTATAATTTAATGTATTAAATCTTAAAAACATTAAAAAATCGCGAAATTAATTTTGACTTACAAAGTTTTTATCAGTCGCATATAAATAAATAATTAATTATAACATAATCTACGAAATAAAATAATAAAAATAATAGTCACGCTAGTTATGATGTAAATATTCAGCGATTTTTTTTGGTTAATTTCTTACTTTGAAATTTAGGTAATAGTTTATCACAGAAAGCCCATCACGTAAAATAAACATGTATTCAGTGAACATCTATTGATCAATTATTCAATAATGAACATATCCTATAACGAATTGAAGAGAAAATTGAAATAAAACATTGCACTGAGAAAAAAATTGTTCGGACAAAAAATAGCTCCCCCTTGTACAGTAATATCATATCTAAAATTTATCCACGCAATTAACGTAATATACAAACATAATCGACTAGCTTGTTATATTAGTCATGTAATTTGTTGATCTATAATTTATTTGAGGTAAGATAATTTCGCCCATTCAAACAATTTCTTTTTTTCTCAGTGTAGGATAATCACGACGAAGGTTTACGAACCTCGGTGACGATAGGATGTCGCGAACCGCGGAAGCGCTAATTACCTTACCTAATTTGTTGATCGATTTTAATTCTCGGTGAGAGTAAGAGTGCGCACACATCGTTCGTCGTGATCACGACATTCACTTGATCTCGTGTCTCGCGATGTTAC
>NW_012130113.1:953110-957238 GCF_000143395.1 Atta cephalotes | reverse complement strand
CCTGAGGCAACGTATTCGTTCCCGGCGAGCACAGAGTGACCACGGTAACGTGACATGATGGATCGTATTCTCGAATTTAAATAGCCTCTCTTGTATTTAAATACCCTAATGATAGAATACTTTGACGATAGCAACATTCTCTCTGAACATACAAAACGTTAGTGTTGCATCAAGATGAACAGTGATAAATCTAAGATGAGAGTACGAAAAGCTGCAACGCTCACTGTGTATTTGCGAGAGCGAGAGTGAGAACGAGAGCGAGCGAGCGAGCGAGCGAGAGAGAGAGAGAGAGAGAGAGAGAGAGAGAGAGAGAGAGAGACTCCTATTAGAGACTTCTTGCCATAGTGTGTTTCGAACACGTTAAATATTAATGTCGCGCCAAAGTCGCGTGTGGGGCGAATGATAATTTAAGTCCAGAATGGAAATTGCCGTTTTGCGCGGAACGTGGGAGCTCCGTGCGCTTGGCGTCTACTCGAGTACGGTATTGCAAAAACTGTCTTCGTTGGAAAATCGATTTTCCCGACACGCTCGTTATTTATCGTCGTTTATCCCGTAGGAAGTTTCTCTGCGCACGATGGTTAGTTTGATTATTCGTGGTACGACGGTTAACAAAGTTAATGACTGATAGGGTGACCGGTAATATGTATCGTTCTAAAAGGTAGCAGCATAGTTAAACGCATCGCCAAAGGAAAGGACAAAGTTAAGTTTTATCGTCTTTTTTCTTCCTCACAATGCAATTCGCCTTTGTTCACCGCCGGGCCGCTAATGAGCATTCTTGATTAAAAGGAGAAATGCGGACAAAACCTCAGACAAGTAGGACGCTATTCTTGATTCTCCACCTCTTTTACGCGGAATCGAGTCTTGACATTTTCCGAATGCGTTCGCGGACAATTCTAAAACAACGAATATCTACTAGGTAACTCATCTTTAAATATACTATGGGATTTTAAGCCGTATGCAGAGTGCCCTAATAACGTGCTATTTTGGTATAGCAAACGCGAAGATATTACGATGGCAGTTATTGACACAGCATTGAAATAGCGTACTGAAATACTGTAACGTGACTGCGTGTACACCAAGTGTTAATTTTTATGCACTCGAAACATTTATGCTTTTTTCCAACAAAGATTTTTTTCAATTACTTATGAAATTAGGATAAATGTGATAATGCAATTTGCGTGGTGATGGAATTACCCTTAGTGTACTGTACGGTAATATTCTAATCCTTTATTATACACACGTTCGTGTCCTGGATTAATTTTCATCACTTTTACATTAAATATATAAACATTATTAAATAGTTCTTTCATATTATACCTTAACACTAGAACTGTCAATGATCAATGGCCATTTTGGCTCCGCTAATCGTTTCATTTTTTTTCTTTTCTATATCAGATATATATATAGTACAGAATAATAAAAATATGTAAACACGAAAATATGTAACACGAACAATACCAATATAACTTAACGAATAATATCAATATAACTTTTCACTAATCGAACATAAAGATAGGAAATTATCAAATTAGCATCTTCAGCAACTTTAGCGACATATCGGCGGTTCTAGACTATTAAAATCTTTAAAGAAAGTACTTCTAAAGTTACGTATTTAAAAAAAGGTAAAAATCGAGATTATTATTTAGCCAAATGCTTCTTAATATTTCAAAGAAAAGAAACACGCAGGACCCAATCGTGTGTTTTAAGGATTAATGTTGCGATTCTATTATTTTACAATGATTATTAAACAAGACTAACTAAAGTTTTCCGAGAATGTTTGTGATAAATAAAATAAAATACACACATAGCGCGGATTATGGATTCACATCGCGTATCACGCTTCTGGGATGTCTCCCCGTTAAGTCACGTGTCTTCCGCAGTCATTCGCGTTGTGTGTTGCGGTCTTTTTCAAGGATATACGTACAACAATTTGTGTGTACCGAATCCGAATGTAGAGAGAGCAACATGGGTGCGAATCGTCCTCAGAGAGAAATAGAAATAGATAAAGACGGCGAGGAAGATACAGAGACGGAGAGGCCTTCTGCCTTCCCGAGACCTCCTAGGAAATTGACATTTGCGCGAAGGGCCCATTACCCTAGAAACCACACTTTTTTTTCCACTGCCACTTACATTAAGAGTAAAAATTTATACAAGTTCTCCATTGACAATCGAAGGGTTCTTGTCTGTTTCCTCGGACTCGGTGATGCCGCGTATCACTGAGAGTTGAATAAAAATCGGACGAATGCTGTTGAGAGTAACCCACCATCAAATGTTAATGATTATAAAGTAACTTTGTAGGGTTTCACTTTGCACTTTTGATTCCCGTCTCGCTCGAAAATAAAAACAAAGTACGAAGTACACAAAGTGAAAAGTTACGAAGCTTCTTGGTAGTGCAGAACATATAAGAAGGTATTTCTTCGAGGATTCTTACTAAAAAAAAAGCAAAGAATCAAAAATCAAATTGACATCGTAACACATAATAATAATGACGATAAATGAATGGAAATGAGTATAATAGATTGTTATCTGTCGTTCAAATGTGTTTTGGTTGTCAAGAAATTGAAAGTGAAAGATTGATAGAATCACTGGGAATTTATAAAAATAGCTATCTTCTTCACTTAGGCGTTTAGAATCTAATTCAGTCGCGTTTGTCATGACAGTTATGTGATCGATCGGAAAAATATCAATAATTTCCGCATGTCCCTCTCCGTTTACGTGTCATCTGCGATCGCTATGATCGATCTTATGACGAACGCGAACGCGAATGCAGGTTGCGTATGCTTTTATATTGATATGGTGTTGTTTTATCATGAAACAGAGATAATGAGATAATAGAATGTAAAATGTCTCTATTTACATACAATCTCAAATATATCTCGTGCCACGTATATATTATAAAATTTCTGGAAATTGTAAAAGTCATCGAGCATCAAAATTTGCAATTTTTCTTGACAAGATTCTAAAAAAGAAAATTTTATAAGATTTTGAGATTTAATTATAAAAATTTGTATTTTTATTTATTTTATTTATTTTAATTTATTTTAATAAATAAAGTGATAAATACGTCTTCTGAATGTTTTTTTTAATTTGATTATTAATTCTAAAAAAAATTGTACACAGCAAGAAAAAAAATGTATGTTGATGAGATTAATGAATTTTATTATATTTTGCGAGTTTCAAGCAACTTTGTGAGATAAGCTGAAAAATTGAACGTACGATTATACGTGAAATACAAACACAATTTTTGACAAATATACGACTTCTCGACTTCTTATTGACAACCAGTTATATTTTACTTTAAATCAATAACGTACGTTAGTGTATAATACTGTCGATCATCAGTAACTGTCATAGATTTCGAGTTAAATCAACAAAACAGTATGAAAACGTCAATCTTGATTGACGTTTCATTAAAACGTCAATCGCCGCACACGTGGTGTATCAAAGTCAAGTGCGTATTACATCGCGCGGAAGAACTCCTTGTAAAAGTTACGTGATGAGATTTCGCATAGATTTTTAATGACACGTTTCAGGCTTACGACAATCTTACGGCAAATTTTGCGAAATTAGACAAATGAATTTTCGTCGCGTGTCGGGAATATACTTGAGAGCGAGGTGACGACATCGCACGTCGTTTTTACGATTAAATTGTGACCTCGTTTCGAATAGACATTTGCATTCACATGCATTCAGCCTCGCATTGCGGGAGGATATCCTGCGTGACTTATGTAATCCAAGGCCGTCCAATCGCGAATAAAAGGCAGTAGTCGGTGTCGATTGACTGACCACTGTTGTCACCGCGGCTATCACTCTGCCGCGCTTGTATCAATTATCGATACGTATAATATATTGAAAGTCAGAAACGCGTATGAAATCGGTCCCGATAAATTCGAATCTCCGTATTTGCTTAATGCAGGTATAAAATGCATATCTTGCACCAGCAGACTCATTGTCAGCTTGCCGAGAGAGTATATGATTTCTCTTTGCGATATATCGTGGTATTATCAAACTCGCAAAGTTTGCATGGATTGTTTTGTGTATCTATAGACATAATAGGTACAAACTGCGTATTCCTATATAAAGTTATCACTGTTAACTCAGAAAGAATGTAGCTCTCTCTCTCTCTCT
>NW_012130113.1:937665-951018 GCF_000143395.1 Atta cephalotes | reverse complement strand
TCTCTCTCTCTCTCTCTCTCTCTCTCTCCCCTCCCCCCTCCTCTCTCTCTCCTCCCCCCTCCTCTCTCTCTATGTGTATCCATCTCTTTGAAACTCGAACGATCCGATTTTAAATAACGATGGTAATTTGGACAATATATATTGATTATAATTGACGACAGGGTATCGGTTTTAGAAAAAAAAGAAACTTCTTGGTGAGATAATCGAATTGAGGTCATTATGGAATTACTGCAGAATGCCGTAGGACATTTTTCCAAAACATCGGTTTGCGCTAAACGGTTCGGATTTGAGCAACTCTTTCAATTAAGTGCGAATATCAATTTGCAACACGTGTAACGATGCAAATTTTCTTTTGTTGATGCATTGAATTTTATGCGATTTATGTTATCGCAGAAACTGGAAATTTTCATCTCGTGAGTATAAATGTTATGATATTTCAAAAGCCATCCATTTTACATCCTGAACGAGCAAAAGAAACTTAATATTATTAGTAGAATGAATAATCGCTCTCCGTAAAAGAGCTTGACATAAAAAACATATAAAAAGAGGATGGAAACATATTTTTCTCACGCTTGATACCAAAATTCGTAGTTATTTATATGGGCATATTTGATGAAAGAATCATTATATGCATTGGATGGTTTTATAACATTCATGAAAAGTTAATGAGAATTCTTGCGACGTAATAAACTCTTAAACGACATTGTGTGCGGCGAATATTAGCAGATAGTCGAACCTTATTTTGCTGGTAATAGTATTGTAATAAAAAACTTTTATTTCAGCTTATCCTGTTCTTATGAGGAGTATCATATAGTTGACTAAAGTTACGTTTTAGTAATCCTCTTAAGCTCGGACTCTTGCGGGAAAGAAAAGCTCTCCCACCTCCTTCCTTCTAATTTTATGTCTGATCAATAACGACATGTGTCACTTTACGTTTGCTCCTGTTAAATGTATTAAAACTAGAGGAAGTTTAGCTGACGAAGGGAAATAAATAACGTACAGAAAATAAATAAAAATGACAAAAAAAATAAACGTTTGCTTGTATACTCGACATAATTATATTAAAATAAAATTAAGAGGCCTTTTCTGTAACTCTTAACTGTAGCATATAGTCGTTAAGAGTTATAGAATGAGCCCCTAAATAATATTTATATTCGCGAATCATTTCTTCAAGATATATTTCTTGAAGAACAAATGCTAGCGTTTTTGTTTCAAATATCATAATACATTTACAACGTATTATATTTCACGCGCAAGACCAGGTGAAATGAAACATAAACAACTAATAAATAATAACAGTACGAGTTGAAGTATTTTTCTTTTGATACAACACAAGTTTGATAAATTCACGAAAAAGTACGTATTCCATTTTCGGAATATTTTCGTTTTTATATTTGAGATTTATCCATTGTTAAATAATATTTTGCATGTAAAAAAAAATACAATTCATAAATCTCAAAAACAAATCTTTCTATAGAGAATCGATTTTCCCACGGGTATTTTGGCACTATTCGTAAAAAGCTGGTCGATCACTTGGTAGATTTCAGATAACATGGAATCATAGCGCTTTCGGGTTGGTACGATTTAATCTTGGTTTAACCTACTCTTTGTCTTTTTCCTGGAATCCGTATTAGAAGAAAGTGAAGAATCAGTTAAACTTAAATAAAGATTGACGTTGCAAAATTACCTATAAAATAATAGGTACTTGAAAAGACATATCTAAATCAAAACTTACGATTCGATTCCAATTTTTGTTATTTAAATAAAAAAAAATATTTTTTAAGTCATTTGTTACGTTTTCATTCTTATACGAATAGATATATCCCCTTATTAAAATGATGTCGCAAAGATACCTAGAAGAAATCGGAAACTTCTACGTTTTTGAATCTTTAAATATGTCATTTAAATAGACTCATTTTTCTATTATCGAAAATCCAATCAATATTAATTAATCGATATTAATTAAAAAGATAAAAAGAGAGAACCCTTCGATCGTCGTGGGAGAGCCGCGCAGCTCTTTCGCTTCGCGTTGCGGCACGGTTTTTACGAAGAGATCCCGAAGGATTAACTCAGGACCGTGTTCTTAATATCCGGAGACGTTTAATGGCGAGACCCGCTCGAGGGGGAAAAAGATCTCAGGCCGACGAGGGCGGCGGCGCAAAACGCCACGCACTCGCATTTCGCGTTTCTCAAGAATTCGCGGAGAAACGTAGCAGCGACGTGTTGACGCCGCGCGAATCAACGCAAGAACGACGATTGTCCCCGTCGTCATCTTCTCAAGAATTGTCGGCTGACATTCTCCCGTTCCAAATGTGGGAAGCCAGGCCGACTCGGGGGGCTGTCAACATCTCGCAGGATCGAGGGCGATCGCGTGCGTACCGGATCCTCGGGACGACTAGGACGACTAGGACTTGGCCTTGTCACTCTGTGCCTTGTCGAAGCCGTCGATTAGTGTTTCGATGATGAACTTGATCGTTAGCTTGTAGATGTTCTCCACATTTTCCGAGTATCGATCCTCCAGCGTGCGTTCCACCGCATCCAGAAACGGTTTTTCGATTTTCTGGAAATAGAACGATCACGTATGAACTACATTTTTGCTAATTTACATTTAAAATAACTGTATTAATTATTTAATAAAAAAACAATGTCTTTTTTTGGAAGATTTGAATCTGTATTAAAATTAAAATTTGCGTGATTCAATTAAAATATATGGTATATTATTATTCTTGATATATTTTATTATTCTTAAGTATATCATTCTAAGACGGAAGATAATTCTAGAACAGAAACAACTTCCATGACTACAACATCTGAGATTAATGTAATGACAAATACGGAAACAATTAATTTTCAGAAGCCGACACTCTTTATCTCTCTTCCTGGATTTAGGACAGCTGATTGCCTAAAAGCTGCCAAGTGTACGATAAAAAAAAAAGAAAAAAATATTATTCCATACTGAGAGATAAAACATTTTGATATTAAAAAATAAACTATTAAAATTTATCAAACAAATAATTTTCTTGTGTTAAGTAAATTATTTATTCAGTAGTTTCTTTCTAATATTGTAGTTTATTTTTTAGTATCAAGATATTTTTTCTCTCAGTGTACAAAGTTTTCAGCAAATCAGTAATTATTTTTAGTATTGAAGTGAAAATGCCATTCGAAATATTTTTCTAAAAGAGACTAGTTTTGTGAATTCTATAATATCTATAATATCTATAATATCTATAATATCTATAATATCTATTTTTGTAACTCTTCTTTTTCCGATTAAATGATTTGATACGTCGTTTGTAAGCGAAAATAAATCTCTAGAAAAAAATTTAGTTTGTTTGCTTCATATTTATTTTAAGCATTGATGGAGTCGAAGCTATGGACGTTCTTGGGTTGCGGAAGAAGATAATATCAATATGGCGAATATTTAAGCCTCGATCCATTTCGAACAGCGTGGTCGCTAACAATACGAGGACTGGCGATTGAATCGACGATTGTGCGATCGTCGTATCCACGGTTCACAATAGACCTTGTAGGATTGTCCAACAGGAATTATCAATCCTATATACAATAACTAAGTCACGGAATTCACATTAGACGAGAAAGGAAGGCGAACCGGATTTGATTTCGTGCCAAGAGATTGAAACCGTGGCGAGCGTTTCACACTGCGAATAAATGCGACGTTCTCTGTAAACCTTCAATCCTTCTCATCGCATTGCGCACATAACTTGACTTTATTCCTATTTGAATGACATAAAAACAAATTCAGAATTATGTCAAATAAGCTGAAAGCTCCATTTTAGAAAGAACTAAACGACAAGTTGTCTTTGATCGAAATTAATTTCTGAAAATGTCTCACTGAAATATATTACATTACATAAGTCATTACGATTAACGGTGTACTTATGGAATTATATCTTGACAATATAATATTATTTTTTCATCTTAAAATTAATTTTACTTCAATAAAATGTCTTCTATTTATCCATTTTTAACCACATTTTTAAGCATTTTTGTGCTCGCCTTTTTTTATATAATACCTTTATTCCTTTTTTTTAGCAAGAAGATAAAGCGATGCGGGAAGAGCCTCTAGCACGGCTTCCTTCTCACGTGCACAAAGAAAATTCCGTTTCGATCGTCACAAAAGTAATAAAAAAATTTGCATACATATGCGAAAAAGTAGGGAAACGTTATTACTTTTGCGTATTGCATCAAAGCCCTTTTAATAATTTTTTCTTTTCGACATTACGTGGATTATTATTTTTCATCATCATATTTTTGTATTTTACCATATCTGTCAAGATGTGTATATACATTACAACTTAGATATGTATATATTGTTATTTAGAATGAAAAAATTGAAATTTATTGTTACGTTTGTTGCATTATTTTTTTGTTAAGCTTCAAATTAAATTAAAAATTTGTTTATTCTTTTGATTGAGAAAAATTAAGTTGGTAAATGTAATATACGAATTTACTGATACATGAGTTTATTGATACAAAAAGGAAAGACACACACATTTATTAGACGAATCAAATTGACGCATGCTTTCGTTCAAATAAACATCAAAATTATCAAGAAAATCACATACATTCAATGTAATAAAATGCCAGTTGATTTTATATACGATTATATTTGCAATCTCGTATTGGGAAAATGCATTCTCCCATTAAAATGTATTTAATTTAATGAATTCGACATTTGTATGTTTGTGCATGGACAGCTATCAAATTTATTCAACCAAGCAGAATGATTAAGTGCATAATGTTCAATTACATATATATAGTTAATCAAACATTGGAATTTCCCACGAATTTTCCTCACTTCAATCATAGCAAGAATGTGATTTCATGCTGTTTAATTATTCGTTCCATAGCGTACTTATTTATTTCAACCAATTCAGATGTCAGAAGCGTTATAGCATCAATTTTCGTGTTCTACGTTCGAAATGTTTTCGACTAACAGGATCGTAAATAAAATTATGGAATATTTACAAGTCCTATGACAGTCGTTATAGCAACAAACTGTCCTTTCGAGACGTCTCTCTGCAGTTTGCACGAATCAAATCAAAGTCATGCATTATTCTGAATTTGTCTCTTTCAAAATAGCATTCGTGTATTTTACAAAGCAATGAAAAAAATATGTATTTCGTATCAGTGTGTTCATATTAAAAGAATTTGCAATAAAAAATATTCGTGCAGAAAATTTTTCTGCAATATCAAAAAAAAAAAATGAAATTTTAGCATATTTATCTTTTACGATAATCATTTTACCACCGTTTTCAACGCTAAATATAAGAACATCTAAAAAAGAATGTTTTCTTTTTAGATACGTGTAAAATAGCAACGTAGCAAGCAAATGACGGACACCAGCTGTATAGTGGATTATAAAAAACCATGAGATAACAAAATACCGCCGTGTTATACGCCTTATAGTGATGTTGCGGGTAAAGTCTCAACATTTGTTATTCAATTTTTCTCGCAGCAAATTTTTCTTCTTTGCAAAGAGGCGGTATAAATTTCGAGAAAGAAGTGTAATGCAAATAATAAAATGTTGGATAAAACATGAAGATAATAAAATTGAACTTTTAATTGATAGTATGAGCTCATAATAAACGTTCACTCTGAATTCTAATGTATATATATTGTGTGAGTCAGTAAAATTATAATATTTTTAAAATAATAAATTTGATATTATTTATTTTCCAATTTAACGAATAATATCTAACATGAATTTAAAAAAAATGTAAGAAATTGTAAAACGTTTTCATTCAATTGAGGAAATGTGCTATAGAAATTAAACGTTCATACATTGTGAGGAACGTAACGAAAGTTTATTCCACATTTATGTCGCGTGAGCATCGTTATACTTTAATTGTGCATAAATCTCTTGCTTGGAGACAGGTCCTAAAATAGTTTACAGTGTCTCCCAAAAGTTTCCAGTTTAGTCTCTTTGATTTCCATGTTGCCCGAGATAAGCGCAGCACAAAGAGAAAATGTTCGCCAAGAGATGGGAGACGTATTTCTCTCTCTCCGACAATTTTCGCACGCTTTCTCGGTATATTCTGAGGTAAACTATCTATGTGTTTTGATATATGTAAGACAAGCTTACTCACGCAAAAATTGTATTTTTTTTTTTAAGTGATACAAATGTATTCCAAAGTATTCTAAGTTCTTAATAAAAAAACTAATTACATTATATTATTGTCAAAAAATAACTGTCAAATAAACTACCAATATATTTTGACACATAAGGCAAGTTTAACTGATTTGTTCACATAAAAATATAAACACGGAAAGATTTCGCTGAAGTATCTAAAAATTTGACTAGATCTAAAAATAATTTTGTTGAATTATCGAAATAATTATATATAATTTCAACGAGCAATATTGACATTCTAGTAATAATAAAGTTGAGCTATATAATTATTCTAATAATAACAAAATTATTAAAATTATTTTTAGATCTTCTTTGTTGAATTTTTAGATACTTTGACCAAAGCGTTCTATTCATGTAATAAGTTGGATATAAAAAGTAGTAAATATTCTAAAATATTTCGAATTTCTGATCTAATAAGACTAATTATATTATTATTAAAAAAATGTCTTCATTAAAAATATAATATATATAAAATTAGTCAACTTCCAATTTCGCGTTTAATCTTATAAATATTTTTAATGTACGTACATCTTATTGTGTACATGTAACAAGACAGACAAAAATAAATTATTATCTTTAATGTCTAAGATAATAATTTATTTCTTAGTTCACCAAATGCACATATTTTCTTATTAAAGTTAATTTTCAACTTAGATATATTGTCTTTTTTCCCTAGTCATATAACAAATATCTTATTTTTTCGCCTAATTAATAGTTTGATAATTGGGACACACGTACATTGCGTATTTATGTGTCATATGCCGCGTATGAATATTGCAAGGTGCGTACGAGCGATTTCTTTTCGAGAGAGAACTCACCCAGAAGTATTGCCGGTTAAATCCGGGGATCTTCGTGTGAGAGGCCCCGACCTCGTGAAGGTATGTCAGGAACGCATCCATGTCATCGAGGCTCTTGATACCTTCGTCGAGGGTGGTCATGACCGTTTTCGCGTGCTCGGCCAATTCCATACTCGTGGACTGTTGCTCCTTTGTCTTTTGATCCCGAAACTTCGTGAACATATTTAGCAATTCCGCGTTCTCTTCAAATAACCTGGAACCACACGGTGTGTGGCATCATTAGAGTTATAAAGATACTAATACACTGAAAAAAATTTCTAGTTGAAAATGAACGAATTAGAATTTTTTCTGATAAAATTTATTAGAATTCTAGTTGAGATAACTGGAATTTTGGTTGATACAATATTTCTGGTAAAATCTACTAGAATTCTTATTTTTATCAGAATAATTATATCAATCAGAATTCTAGTTATCTCAACCAGAATTCTAGTAGATTTCTTTACCAGAAAATTCTGATTCGTCCAATTTCCATCAGAACTATTACTATTTACTTACTATTTAATCCAACCAGATTATTTTTCTCAATGTAGATGTGTACTATCGTAATATTATATATGAGAAGTTACATAATACATCAATGATTGTTTATATCAAAATTAAATCAAATATGGTTTGTTTTTTATATGTGAGATATAAATAAATTTTATCTCGTATAAAGGATAAGTGAGAAGAATCTTAAATATATTTGTTCATCACTATGTTAGATAGTTAATGAAAAAATTTAATTATTATGTATAAAATCATAAATAATACTTTTGAGGTTTCCGTGAGTATTTGCTTCAAGAAAGTTATGCAGTTTACGGGTTTATCTCCGTATCTTGCATCGTTAAATGCTAATGTTTCGTGAACATTGCAGTTCACTTTATCAAGATAAGAAGCAACTTCATACAGTCATAAATGCAAGTTGGAGCAAAAATTTAAAGAAAGCGTGTTTAAAAATAGATTTAATAAATATTGTAATTTATGGATTAAAGTAACTCTTACAGTTTGAAATATGCATTAAAGACAGCTAATCTTTTGGAAAAACAAGTTGAAGAAGCAAGACATTTTCGATTAAAAATTCAAAAGATATAAGAAGTTGGAGCAAAGAAGTGAATCTAAGTGATTAAAAAAACGTTGAGCATTTTTGATAAGCATAACTTTGTCTGTTCTACAAGAATCTTCTACAAGAATAAATTTCAAACTCAGTTCTTTGATAGTCCGAGATAAGTTTTTCTTTTCGTTCCAATTTTTTCCAAATGTATTTGGCGAGTCCCAAAATATTTCACACACACAATTTCCATATAAAAATTTATTTCCCAATTCCTTCGAAATGTCTAATATTCCGCGATATCTTCTCACGATATTTTTCTCTGCAGATTCAAAGAATCATAGGGACAAAACCGAGTGATGCCTTGAATTCTAAGCTCTACGTTATCTAACGTTGGCATACATCTACCACAAGAGAAATCGATTGTTACGGAAAGACACGCTATTTGTTTCAATCCTAATTTGTTCGTATTTTGTTTGATTTCTTTCGGACATTTATTTTCCTCTCTTTCATGTAACATACGATACTAATACATAATAAATACAAATATAATCATCAATTTTATATTTAGCACTGAAAAAGCTCAAGATAATTCTGGCGTTTGTCAGAATGTAGTTTCACTCGTAAGTAAACAAGAATTTATTGAACAAAATTCGTTGCAATCTTTTCGCGTGCACAATTTTCTTTTTCTCTTCCTCATACCAAAATTTGGTTAACTTTTTCTCTTCGAGTTTTATACTCGTTGAAATAACGAGTTCATTCACGTAGGCCTCGTTATAGCAGCTCGACAAAAATGTTTTTATTTCGCGGCTGGTTGCTCTCAGCCGTTCATGAAATACCTCTTTGTACAACGAGGCATTCCAATCTCGCGCTTGTCTATCCAGAGGAAAAATGTACGCGCAAGAGAGAAAATATAAACATAGTTATTTTATCTTTGATGATTTCAAGTTAATAAATGCGCGCTGCAATTTAATACCTGCATCGGACCATGCATTGGAGATTAGAATTCGACCAATCAGGTAAATTTAATTTTAATCTGTTTCGTTTCAATTGGAGTTAAATTTTAATTTTCACTTTGCAGTTTTTGATCTTCAATGAATAATCTGTTACGGACTCAACACACGTAAAATGCTATGTACTTCTTTTTCAGTCTGCAAAATATAATGTTCGTTTTTACGCTTTTATATTTTGCAAGCAGAATATGACAAAATAATAAAATTTTCTTTTCATGATAACGTAACATACCTGTTTACATAGTATCTCTGTATGTATAATATTTATCTTTATTTATCAAATTTTTTTATGCACATAAAAATCACAGAACATATAATTAATAGATAACAAATTGTCTAAGTATATTTTACGATAAAATATTGTAAAAAGACCGTACGAAACAATTCTTTTTGCATAGCAAAATTAATCGCGCATCCTTAGAAATTTGATGTTGTAACTTCAGCGACTTAAAAAAAAAAATGTTGCGTCAGAAAAAATCGTGAGATCGATATTCAAATTAGTCCGATATTGCGTCAAGATTATTCAGCGCGCGTATTTCTCTCTCGCGTCCGTATAAATTATCTTTCCCGAAGGAAAATGACATTTCACACGGTATCTGTCCGTCGTGATTTTTCACGGCGTGCAAACTCGTTACTGTCGGCTACAGCACGAGTTTTATTTGATCTCAACGGATGAATGTTCATGAAGAAACAAAAATGAGTGCGCAAGGTCGTACAATTTTGTAAATTTCGTAAATTTAAGTATAATATACGAAATACCTTCCCCAAGGAGATCGTTCGCGAATGTATAAGTAAATAATGCATCTTCACCTCCATGCGTCGAGAGTAAATTTAAATGAAGAATGCTCCGGAGAGATATTTTATTTTTTATTTACGTTAATTTTAGTTACTTTAAGTAATACACTGTATATATATATTATATATAATAATATATATAATAATTAATATGCAACAAATAAAAATTCTCGCGAAAGTTATATCATTAAAATGGACATGTTATTTTAAAAACCTTTCATTTTTATGTTGCGATAATGCAATTATTATTGCAACATTATTTTTTTCCAATATAATATAATTACGATATCAAAGGATGAACCTCTAACTAAAATTGTGTATATCAATCTATTAATGTCCAATAATGCCCAATTTTTATGCCTACTATATTCTAATAAGGCCCATTAATGCCCTAATAGTACTCTACAATGCCGTAGTAATGTCTCATTGTTTATTATAATATACAATTCTCCTCTTAAATAATGTCTTAAATCTGTACACTGCAATACCTTCGGCAGTTTATCTCTTGACAATTATTTTTAAAATTGTACATATTGTCATATTACATTAATAATTTTTAAACTGAACTAAAAAGCAGATAAATTTTCTAATTTTCATATCACATATATATTCACATATATATTTGAAGAAAATATTTCCTATCTCTCGCTCATAAAGAAACGTATATCATGTAATAATTGTGCACATATGACAGTTGAATTATCTGCAATATGTTCAATCGAATCTCGCTCGTATCGCACTTTATCGTTATCGGTTGTCCATGTTTCGTGCATACGTTTTATAAATCTCTGTGGATTGATTAGTTACGATAAATATGGAAATCCCAGAGGATCGTACATTTTATTTTGCCGTCAGTTTCTGACATGTTAGGATATATGTGCATACATTTAAACAATAATGACTAATTATTAAATCTTGATCAAATCTCCGATCAATTTGAATTGAATTTCTTTTGTCCCGCTTTTGGAGCAAAAAATATTGTAATCTACGACATTCTTGAGCTTCAGTGGGCAAGCGGACTGCTCACGTTTTAAACAATGCATAAAAACATGTGATTTCACAGGCCGAAGACGAGAATTAAAGAGCGCATAACAGCAAATTTGCATGTAGGTTTCTACGATGCAAATGAAATCGACATGACTGAAGAGACCGACGAGCGTAAGTATTGACCGGATATGATAAAATATTTTTAAATGCGGCCTCCCAACGGGCAATAAACGATACGACGGTATTCGCTTGGTATAAGTTCGGTGGGTTCTTATCGTCTGGGAACGGATTGAAAAGTTTCGTATCGGAAATCCATATTCTCCCCCCCCCCCTTCGTGGAAGATGCTTAAAAGCGACGAGAAACAACGATACTGCTGTCGATTCGGCGCGCGCGCGTCAGCTTTTCCACTATGCTGCTCCCATAATCCGATAAAAAAAGCAACCCTAATGATCGATACGACGACGAATATCAACATTGCATCGAACATTGATGCCTCGTTGCAGCCGTTTTGATCTTTATAATGGTGTGCAATTATATATTTTTTAATATAATTTTTTTCTAATTTAATCCTCGATTGAAATGTTTAAAGACACTACTATCGATTTTTTAATTGTAAATTAACATAAATAAATTTAAATTTATAATAAAATACAATCCAACTTCTATGATAGTAAAAATTCATTGTTAAAGCTTTCACAAATATGTAAGAATTTTTTTAAATTTCTTTAAATATCTTGGAACAATATAAAAATCTGCATATGAAGTTCAAAGTGGACAAAGGATGAAAGTTTCACATTGTCGAAGAGTTGAAAACAAAGAAGAATAAATAAATATGACAAATAATAATTGAAATACTATACTTTTTTTAATATTGAAAAACAGAGCATGCGAGATAAGAAGAAATTTAAGATATATAATTCCGATCGATTTTCGCTAAGAGTCGAATGTAGTAAATTAATTTGACTTAAGTGGAAATCTCCAAAGGACGTACCGTACATGCTCGGATATTAACACGTTCGAGTAGAGCGCGATGAAATTAATGCCTTGTATTTCTATTAAGGTAAACCCGCGCAACAATATCTTCAACCGTTTTCTAATTACGCCGAGGAAAACCAAGCTTTAAGATCATTATAATGCATAAGTCACATCTGACGTAAACTCATTGAGAAAAAGAACAAATTATGAAAGTGTTCGATAGTATTATTAATAAATGACGTATACATTCATATAAATTGTATTTAAATTATTAAACGATCATAATTTTATCATTAATATATTACATATGACAATATTGAATCTATCTAGTACATAAAATAAAGTATAAAATATCGTGAGATAATTATAGTTACTGTAATTGAATTCGAATAATTGTTAATAAATAAATATTATCATATTTCTGATATCAAAAAGAATAAAATATATTATTGATGTATAGCGAAATATTGTTACTTCGTAGATACTGGAATACATTAGTAATAATATCAAATATTAGATCCATCAAACAAAGATATATATATATATATATATATATATTATTAGCAATTTAGTAGTGTTTTTATTCTTATTAAATATAATAATTATTTATTAAATTCTCTGATTCAAAAAATAATATATTTATATTTAAAAGCTTACGCACATTTATAAAATCATATAATTATATTTATTGAAATTGTTTAATACATCAGCAATAACGGGAATTGAACAAAACGTGTCATAAATAATTGGTAAATTTAATATTTCGATTATGTTATCAATAAATAATAAAATGTTGAGTTTCATTTCTAGTTTCTTAGTAAAATAAAATATAGTCTCTTAGTAAAATAAAATATATTTGTAGCTTCTCTTTTATATCTCTCTATTTCTTTCTGTCTCTCATACACACACACACACACACACACACGCGCGCGCGCGCGCGCGCGCGCACAACGTATTATTTATAAAATACAATAATTATTATGTGTTGTATTTTTTATTCTATTAGTAATATATATTTCTCTCTCGGCATGATATAAAAAAAACCTATAAAATACCTTTAAAATAATTATTCGAATATACTTCGGATATTTTTTCATGCATCTCTTTGACAAATAATTTAAAACTTTAACAACATGCTTTTTTTATACTATTTTAGTACCTTTTAATTTATATACCTATTTGCACTATACATAGTGTTTCATGTATGGCGAAAGTAACATTTTTTCTTTTAGCTAAAAACAGGAAATGCATTGTAAATTCAACAATTCCTGTTTTAGGTTGCCACACTTTTTAATGAAAAATTTAGATGTATCCTTTTTGCATATTTTTCCCTTAATGTTGTATAATATTTATACACGTAATTATCTATGGGAAAATAAAGATAGATAGATAGATAGATAGATAGATAGATAGATAGATAGATAGATAGATAGATAGAGAGAGAGAGAGAGAGAAAGAGAGAGAGGGAGGGAGAGGGAGAAGAGGAGGGAGGGAGGGAGAGGGAGAAGAGAGGAGGAGAGAGAGGAGAGAGAGAGAGAGAA
>NW_012130113.1:914313-937329 GCF_000143395.1 Atta cephalotes | reverse complement strand
AATATAATAATAATAATAAATTAATAAATATATATTAATAAATATAATAAATATAATAAATTATATAGTTTTTTATGTAAATATTACTACTCATCTATGACAATTTAATTTTTTCGTGCTATTATGACAAAAGTATATAAAGGTAGATACTCGGTGAGTAATTAAATAAAAAATTGTATTAAATTATGATTTGATTACACTTTCTGCATTGAACTTTACTTTATGCAATTAAGTAAAAAAGTATATAATTTTTAGGGTAATGTGTGTGTAATCAAGATTCGTGTATAAAATATTTAAGAGCAGTCCACCTGCAAATTGTATTATTATCTTGTTGCGTGACAGTCTTAACTACAGAAAGTAACGACATTTTTCTGCGATGATTTTTTTATGCATGTTATATGTATACGCTAAAATATAAAGCTACCTTTACAGCGCAAAAGCCGTTTATTTTTACACAAGCATCAAAGTTACTTTTGAATACATTCAGCTTATAGTTGCTTTATTAACTCTTCAGTAGCTAAGTAAGATATTTTTAATATCCTGTGTCATACAATTATTCTCTGTTTTATATAGAAATATTTTAATTAATTGATATTTTTAACACCCTTTAAAAATATGTTTTTTATATAAAAAATTTTATCATTTTTTTCGTGTTTCATTAGTATTTATAAATAAAATATAAAAAATGCTTCACTTAATCAAAACTGTAATTTAGTTCAGTTACGAAAATTAAGAAAAATGTTATTAAGAACATCTGTATTAGCTGTATTTTTGAAGTATCAGACTGTTCCTCGCTGATGAAGTGAACTGCAAGATTCACGAAACGTTGGCATTTCAAGAATGGATCTGAACACGAAGAAAACTCGCGAAATGCATAATCTTTATATAGAAAGCACCCATGGAAGTCTCAACAATATTATGTGTATTAATTTTAACAAACGCTTTTTAAGCAGATTTCAGTTTTAAGTAGATTAAATAGATTTCACTGTTTAATGAACAGCATTTTATAAAGTATATACTTCGGTATGTACTTTCTTCGTATTATTCTAAGATAATTATAAGTAGTGAAATTGAAAAATTGCCGAGATTTTTTTTTACAAAAGTTAAATGAACTTTTTCTTTGAGTTTTATTACGAGAAGAGCTAATTGTAAGACAGAAATTTTGCAAGCATACTGTGAGAATTATATAATCCCTCCATTTGTCTAGGATTACATGCTGTTTGGCTCTTTTAAAAAAATCGCAGACACGTGTTTCTGATAAAAAATGCTATTTCGTACACTAAACTGCTTCTATCTTTATATTCTTTATAATTTATAATTTTTTATTTATTAATTTTTTATTTATTAATTTTTTATTTACTTATTTAATGAGGGGAAATATAATTTTCTATAAGATTATCAATATATGTAATTCATATTTAATCTCATACATTCGAAATTTTCGAATAGTTCGGATTCAAATCATTGAGATTAGAATTGAATCGAATTAAATTTTACTTGATTCTGATTCAATTCATATTCGAATAATTCGCATTCTAAAAATTATTATATTTTAGCACTACTTTTTATGTATTTGATAATTTGAGCATCAAAGATATTTTGTGAAATAAAATAAAAATTCCGAAATAATTTTGTCGATGTTTTAGCAAAATACAGAAAGTACTTAATATGTAATAAAATTTATTATATTATTAAGTTATTTAGTTGAGAGCCATAGTATTAAAAGTTGTACTGTCCAATAAATCTTGATATACATCTTTGCTCCAAATATAACGCAAACATTAAGAATCATTTCTGATGTTTTCATGTAAGGACCTATAAGATAAAGTGAAGTTATCTGTAGTCAATCTATCTAAGATTTCCTTGGTATCACTCCATTTATCTCTAATTAATTTAATCTATTTAATTGCAAAGAAGAGGAAATAGAGCTCTGCTGATCCATCAAAATTTTATATTACGTAATCACAATCAAGCAATCATGGAGCAAGTAATTTATCTGTTGCTTATAAAATTGATTATATATTCCTCTTTACATGTATCAGTATAAACTCGAGATAAACGTATTATCTTCTTTATTTTTTAAGACTAAATTAAGAATAAAATTATACGATATTCATTACAATATCTCCCTTAATTCTCTCAATATTCGAGAATTGTAAAATACGCAATCTCTGCTGCGATGATAGCCTCTCATGTTATGAATACCAGTTGGGAACGTTACTTTATAAAAAACGAGTTATCATTACTATTTGTAATAAGTAACTTTACTGTTACTTGTTACTAATTATAAAACGCAACACATTACTTGCAATTAGAAAGTATAATGTTATTTTTTTGTAATGCTAAAGTAAGACATTGAATTTTAAAATCATGTATATTATTTAATAATCACTATTAAATATAACAATCAATATTAATCTTAAAACTTATAAATCTTAATATAAATCTTAATATAAATTTTAAAACTTTAAATTAAATTCTAAAGCGAATTTTTTATATTAAACTTATCTAATAAATAAATCTTCTATTCTTTAATATTTTTATTTTTTAATATATATTTATATTTTTATTTATATTTTCAATATATATTTAAGAATTTAGACTATAATTCACAAAAGCAAATTTTATTAAAAATTTTTATTAAACATTGTTTTTAAACATTAATGTATTAAGAATGCATTTTCCAATGTTTCAATATTCATTCTAGTACTGTTGTGTTTGAAAATTTACAGTTTATGTTACATATCCATATACTAGATTTTCAATATTGATTAGCGACTGTCAAAATGTTTAAGATATAAACTACAAGATACTTCGTGCCGATGTTGAAGGAAAATTGAAACGCAGAAAATTTAAATTTTAGTATACATTTATTAAATTATATAGGTTAGTTGGCACGAACTTTCCGGACAATCCAATATTAACAAATTTTTCAATATTTATGTTCAATATTTCAATAAAATTTCTATCCACACAATAAAAAATAACGTGATCTATTGAATAGATATATCTATAAAGATAATAAGTAATTAAAAGAACTAAATTTGATGATAATGAAAATAACGATTAAATTTGTTACCGTTACTGTAAAAATATAACGACGTATCATTACCATTACAAAGAGAAAAAAAGTAATAACCGCTATCAAAAAAAAGTAACAGTAACGATTACGATGTGTATTACTTCTTAATCCTACAAATGACCAGCATAATCCCTAAGAGGGACGATTAAAAAGCGAATTCGATTCAACAATATACGCCTCTTTAAAGAATGAATAATGTTCAATAACAAAATGTATTCGCATAAATGGAAATTATTATAGACTGGGTAATGCAGAAACGTTATTTGCACTGAACGTACAGTCAGTTATATGTCGCTCCATTTAAGTATTTTATTCAGCGCGGAAAATATGATAGCTATATACGAGCGAGTGAGACGGGATATTGACGAATGCATTTAAAATAAAAATTTGCCACTTAAAAAAAAAGCGATCAACGCGACGCGTCGATATCACACGCTTGTAGTCGTTTATTGATTTCCGAGGCTGCTACTGGACCAAAGGCCTCTACTCTGGTTCCGCTTTCTCTCGCTCACTCCTCCCATTTCCCTTTCTATCTCCTTCTCTCTCTCGCAGCTGTTGAGGATGTCATGTATAGCTAGACCGAGCTTAATTAAGTTACCTTAAAGCTGCATGCCCGACGGGAATCGATGAGCGTATATATGTATATACACGTATACGCATAAATGTGTAGGAAACGCGACGTATACTTGGAAAAAAAGTAATTTACAACCATTTTATACAGAGATCGTAAAAACTATACAATAAAACGTTAATTTTTATTTTTATATAAGATATCTCATTTCAAGTTCTAAAGAAGATGACATCATGAGAAAGAAGATGCCAAACTTATTCTTTTTAAAGATAGAAAAGATGGATAGTGTATAGAGATAAAGATTTCTATATTTAGATAATTTAGATGGATTTTTTTATATTAAAGTGAATTATTCAAATATTCATATTTAAACTTTTAAGATACGGAAAACGTAATTTCGTTTCAATTGTTTCTCATGAGCAACAAGTACTCAATAGCATGACGAAGAAGAAAAGAAGAAGCTAATATAAAAGCTATATATATATATATATATATACATATTGATCTTCTATATTAGTTTCTCTTTTCTTCTTCTTTAAAAGTAAAACTGTTTAACTTTAAAGAGTAAATGAAGAGATATTTACGATGATGCCAATATTGCATGAGTTACTATTATTACCCTTTTACTTTATGAGATACTCAGCTTCTATTCCACGCGTCTATATCTTAGATGCAAATTATACGCGTGGCACGCGCACGTTTCGCATGGAATGCACATATAATAGCGTACCAGATTCGCGAACATTGGGATAGAACGGAATTCCCAGATTAATCTTATCCAAAGGCAATCACTGTCACATCTCGGCTTTATTGACCATGCGCGCATGCGCGCGATATATATTCTATATGGGAAATTCAAGATTGAAAGATAATTCATAACATAAGCATCATGTTATATCTCAATAAATTACGAAATACTATGAGCAATTATTTTACCATACAAGATCGGGTGATCACTAGTGATCGAGCGATTCCTATTTTTACAAGTTTCTTTGAGTCTTTCGATAATTACAAATTATAGTACATTTTATTATTTTCCAAAATGAATATTTTAAAAAGTTGAAAATATGTTGATGAATTTAATTTTAGAAACTTTTTGAACCATTCCAAATAGGTGAAAAAAAACGGACGGATTCTAGTAATCATGTTTAGCCTACTACTATTAATTGATAAGACACTAAATAGTATAGTATGAGTTAACTTCTTCATTTTTATCACTCTTCTCTTCAATCTATGTATGTTTATCATATTGAAGGCTAAATGAAATTTAATCATTTCTCGATTCTATTTGCAAATATTTTATGTAAGAAATTCGCGAGAAAATAAAATAAATATCCTATTTAAAAAAATTATGAATTTTATATATATGAATACAATGTATATCAATTAATATAATTTTTTAATATTTATGTACTTTTAACATAAAATATATTAAAAATATATTATGTTTCATACAATTTTTTATAACTTTTTTGTGAGACGAAAATTTAGTTTATACCAACTCAATTGTTAATTCCCATAATTATGTTTGATGGATAAAGTCTGGCGTGAGGAGAAATGCACTATTATAGATTTGATGTTCGGCAAATCCCTTTGAATACCAAATTACCTCATTTTCGACGTATATTGCTATATTGCAATATGGATTAATGCAAAAGCTAATACAGAGACCTCAAACTATCTTTTATTACAAATTGTAAAATTATAGATGTAAAAGAATAGATCTTCTATTACTGATAACTTATTACTAAAAAATAAGTTTAGAACAAAACTGAACGTGTAAAAGAATCGATCTCACTAAAAAAATTTTAATTAAAAGTTATTCCCTACAAAATTTTAAGATCTAACATGTAGATTTACAAATATTATAACAACAAAAGTTTCTAAATTTATTTAATATATCAATGATAAATTTGTGAACATTCTGAACTTGTTACAAAGCAAACAAATAAGTATAGAATTGTTTATTAAAATTTATTCAAAAAATTTTAT
Source organism: Atta cephalotes (assembly GCF_000143395.1). Lineage (NCBI taxonomy): Eukaryota > Metazoa > Arthropoda > Insecta > Hymenoptera > Formicidae > Atta > Atta cephalotes. The sequence continues at coordinate 931,684 of NW_012130113.1, read as the reverse complement.
CTCTCATTTTAATTAATGTTTCCGTAATATTCTTGTTATTCTAGATTAAAATGATGCAGATATCGACAGTTATTAATTTGATATATCGATATATCACGTTGATGTAATCCGAAAAATTTAATAATACTAAGACATTCTTGTATATGGCAAATATTAAATTGTCATAAATATGAAGTTATTTATTGCAATTGCATGTTGATAACACAACATTATATCCAGCATAATTATACTTGCCGGTTTCAGCAATATTGAACCGAGATATTAAGCAGATTGGAATGTATATTGATTATGTAAAAGCAGGCTGATTTCAGCGAAATTAAATCACGGTATCCTGAAATTAAAAGCTTAAATCTTAATAGCGAAAACTTTATTTGTCTTTATTTATATATATAATTTTAATTTGACTCATATTTTCAATATAAACTTAATTTAACATTATTTATCAGTATACAAGCTCAATATAAGTAATTTATGGAATTGAAATTAATAATCTAAGATTCTCATTTTGGAATATAAACAGCAAGAAATATTGAAATAATTTTTAAATTATTATTTATATTTATACATTTAGAGAAAGTTTTACAATTGTGTCAAAATACCAGTATAAGTTATCATATACCTATTTGTGATCGCATCTAAAATTATGAAACATAATTCTTTTTGAATTTTCCTCTAGCTGCATTAATTTCCAATAATGTCAGCCTAGTTCATCTTTCCGAATGAAAAATCTGACACTATTTTCACGTTGAACCATTTCAGTGTAACCATTGGCTAACTCGGCTTCGCGTTCGTGCTTCGTATATTGTGAAAACGCCAATATCAGGAAGTGTATTGCGCGCCGGCCAGAAGGCAGAAATGGCAGAAGAACTTGTGCGTGTTTTTAGAAACAAACTTCGGCGAGCTGGCGTAGTTTACTAATTACTTTTAAATACGAGGAGAAGAGATACAAAATATAAAATTTTGTCACAACAAATTTCATTCGCTAGATTTTCAACAAATATAGCGCAAATTAATATCATGTAAATATTTTATTTTGTTCTCATACCTGTTTTTCAAATTTCAATAGATAACTCTGCGGAATTGTATCTGTATTAAACTAGGTTTCAAACAATGTGACATTTTTGCAAGATTAATTCTTTTGAATTAAATTTCCAGACTGATTCAATGGAATGCGCAAGATTGTAAAAAATTATTGGAATTGTTGGAAAAATGTTAAAATTTTACAGTATTGTGACATCATATTAAATTGGTTTAATTGCGAAATTTGATCAAGGCTCATTTGTTTTTTAATTTGATGAGCATCAAATTTTTATCGATTTTTTACTTTTATCTTATTTGTTTTTATTAATACGCTTCATAGGATTTATATTAACTTGAAAATTTGAATCATACATTAAATAATTGAGTAATTTGCGAAACAAATATATATATAGACATTGTAAAAAATATAGATATTTTCAAGTACTCGATTATTAACTTGAAATGTTTTTATCGATAGCTGTAAAAAAAATATAATATAGAGAAGACCACATGTTGTTACACGGGATAAATTGTTACAGTTAGTTTTTTTTAGTTACCACAGATGACAGTACATTTCTATAAATTTTTATATTCTTATACTCAACTTAGTCTCGCCGTCATATTAAAACTCTAGAAGATGCTGTGTATATTTTCTTCATTTTCACTATAAGTAAATATTTCATTGTATAAATCGCTTGTGTATTGTATACATATATAATTGTGCGTGCGTGCGTGCGTGCGTGCGTGCGTGCGTGCGTGCGTGCGTGCGTGTGTGTGTGTGTGTGAGTGTGTGTGTGTGTGCGTGCGCGTGCGTGTGTGCAATTATATATGTATACAATAACACAAGTTCCCATAGTGGGGTAAGTTGTTACAATTTATTTACTGACAGAAAATCTTAATTTTCAATATTTAAAGACATAGATATAAATCAGAAAAAAATTGACTATCTAGGTAAAGATATACTTAAAGCAATGCATAAGTATTCATTAATCTAAAATATTTAAATATATACATTAATACGGAAAAAATTGCTAATCAAAAATTGTAACAATTTAGTCTCCCCTACTTAGATAAATAACATCTATTTTCATTTTTTAATAATTTACCAAATAAAAAACTGCATTTAAATTAGCCTACATATTTTTTTTATATAAAAAAATATATGTTTCATGTAAAAATACTTTTTATGTATATATTCCCCAATTGTAACATTAAAATAAGGTTGAATAATCTACGGATAAGAAATCGGATTAAATATACCATTCAAGAAATGTTATATTCAAATTAAGACAATTTAATGTACTTATAATACATAATGAGATTATATGGACGAAAAAAAACTAGAATTTTCATGAAGAAAAGTAAAAATTTAAATAGAAAGAAATAAGACTGACAAAGAGAACAAGCAATTCGAAAAGAATTATACTCTATTTGATTTAATCAGCGTTATAGTAATAGATTTAATTACAGAATTGAACCGAAGGGAGAGAATAATTCAAATATAAAAGATAATAACTCTTTTTCTTTCAATGAACTGGTTTATCTTCCGCCGGAAACCACTGTCATCACGTATTTTCACGTTAAAATATCATCTCTACAAGAGCTCGTACGTTCTGTAGCATGTTCAGTTGCATGTGCTTAACGTGCTCCAATATCGCGAATCCTGTCATTTGCGCACGAGCAAATAGACGAAGCACGAAAGGTACTACCGACGAATGTGAAAGAAATAGTGTTTGCAGTATACACCGTGAGTTTATTGAGTTGAAGTATCAGACCAATACAAAATTCATTCGCCATGATATTCTTATATCGTTTTACCATTCTTTGCACGACAAGATTTCTTTAACATCAAGCAACAATTTTTTCTGAATAAAATTTATTTTCATTCGTAATTTAAATTATATTTAATTGTTTTTGCGTTTTTTAGTAAAATTCCAGTGTGACTTAGCTGAGAAATTTTATGTGACTTCAGCGTATTTCATAAAATTTGTTATGTAATTGCATCAAGAAGCTATCTAGAAAAATCTTCTAATTATTTTCGCAATTTTAATTATTTCCTCATCTTATTGAGAGCTCATGCCGTTTTAAAACATTAGACAACCTCGAACTTTTTCGCATTATTCCTATTTTAAGCAACCGGAACATTGATCCTGTTCTATTGTCCTCACTCATCGCCTGTCAGACGCACTCGGTCTCTCTTTGTATGATAGTCTTTCTCTTCTCATTGGTCAATAATAATAAAAGTGTCCCGATGTTTTTGCATGCGCGATTCACATAGAATCTCGGACGAAACATTTTTCCGTCAATGGATCCAAAGATTTTCCGTTATCGAAGAAGCATGAAGACAAAAATGGGTTAGTCGATGAAGAAAAAGACATTAGTCTCATACAATAAGACAATCCATCATATCATTTCGAAATTTCCTTGATTTTTTTCAATTTCTAATAAGAAATAGAGTTTGTAAATAGATATCTTCTGTCACTGTTGAGATTTCATATATTCTGTAATAAATTCTTATTTGATATTTTTGAATACACATAAACAATAAAAATTGTTATTAATATACAATAATAAAAAGTAAAGAAAGATAATAATATGGATTTCGCAAACGGAATGAAACTATTCTGTTTGGATAGAATAAATTTTATAGCAACCTTCGTGAGATTTCTTCCTTGTATGTATTGCGTATCAAAGTTACGTGGATATTCAGAGTGCCGATACCAGAAAATTTCTTGTTTTCCGAAGGATAACGGAAATGGCGAGATAAAGAAAAGAAAATAGAAGAATAAGCTCCATCAAACGATGGGTAAGAAAAGAAAAATACGAATAACCAATTGTTTTTCCGTAATTTACTGAAATATGAATGTAATGTATAAAATTCATTGAATTCTTCTGATATATCGTTTTGATTTTTAATGAATCATTTATTGTTTCAATTGAAAACAGGAGCATTGGAGTATGATATTTGGTATAAATATTTTAATTTTGTTTTAATTAATGTTATTTATTTATTTTGAAATATTAATTCGTAAAAATAATTAAAATTAATTGTTCACTTAATTATAAAAAAAATTTTAAAATAATAAATTTTAAAATAATAGAAAGATTTAATATAGATAAAAAATATGTATATATACAAATAAATGAGTATCTATGTAATTGAGAAAAAACGATAAATAAATATTAATATTTATTTAGAAAAAAACTGAATGAATAAAAGAAAATTAGTGATAATGTAATAATGATAATATAAGTTTCATTTATTCAATATTTAATTAAATATTAAATATGAAGTCTATTTCTTATTATGTTTTGAAACCCATCTACTATATGTTTCATATCACTATCCGAGGACAACAATTTCTTTCTTTTGAAAATTGTATCGAATATTAATAAAAAACGGAACATTCTCGAGAAGTATGCATGATGTAATGTGTAAATATGTCTGCTATTACTATTTATTAAAAATATGCTTGTAAAATTGTTTTAATAATTCAGCTCGTAATATATATACGTAATATATATAATATATATACGTATTTCACATTAAATACATTTTATGTATATATATATATATATATATAAATAATATTGCTTGATTTCGAAACTTTTTGCGAAAATGCTACTCTTCACAACTAATTTATGAACAATTTTCTATCGTAGTAAAGCGGAATGCATTTTGCGCATCTGTGCATTTATATAGAATAGATGTAGGAAATTGCTGTAATGTCTCTAAATATTTAATCACGTTCGTGAGTGATTTGCGTTTATATTTCCTTGTCGATTCTACGATTAGAGGAAACTGTTTCAGGAAACAGTTCAGCAGAATTTCTGAAATAATTGAAATGTGAGAGTAAAGATAAAATATGAGTAAAGTTGAATTCATTTTCTCATTTAATTTGGAATAACCTCGGGACATCGTTCGATAAATTCGAATTAGTTTAAAATTGTTAAATCATTAATGAAATTGATCAGGGATATAGAATTAATCTCATTATTATAAAAAATTGAAACTATCGATTATTGATTATATTGGGAGTACAAAGTTAGTTCGGTCCATTTCCCTAAAGACAGATCCAGCTGTTGTGAATGGTTCATAGTGACAGCTGATTTTGGCGGTTTCATACAAAAACCTTGATTTTTATTGTGTTTGAAATGTCGAATTTTGTGTTAACCAACCAACATTTGCGGGAGGTTTTGATTTTCTGCTTTAATTAAAAGAAAAGTGCGGCTGAAGCCCATCGAATGCTTGTGCCCATCGAAGTTTATGATGACACTGCTTCAACTGATAAATCATGTAGGAAATGGGTTCAACGTTTCAAGAATGGAGATTTCAGCGTTGAAGACAAACTTCGCTCTGGACAGCCAAAAAAATTCGAAGACAAAGAATTAGAAGCATTACTCGAAGAAGATCAGAGTCAAACGCAAGAGGAACTTGCAGAATCATTGGGGGTAATTCAACAAGCTGTTTCTGTACGATTGAGAGCCATGGGAATGATTCAAAAACAAGGAAATTGAATGCTTTATGAATTGAAACCGAGAGACATTGAAAGGCGATTTTTCACTTGCGAACAGCTGATTCAAAGACAACAGAGAAAAGGTTTTTTGCATCGAATTGTGACTGAAGATGAGAAGTGGATATTCTACGACAACCCCAAGAAGAAAAAATAAATCCGGTCAATTGTTGCCATCGACCTCAACATCAACCACGGCCGAATATTCATGGTTCGAAGATCATGCTCTGTATCTGTAGTGGGACCAAAAGGATCTTGTTTACTATGAGCTGCTGAAACCTGGCGATTCCATTACGGGCGATCGGTATCGACTACAATTGATTCGTTTGAGCCATTGCGAGAAAAACAGCCGGTATATGAGCAAAGATATGATAAAGTTATTCTTCTTCTTGACAACTCGGCCTCATGTCGCTAAAGTCATAAAAAAATATTTGAAAACGTTCAAATGGGATATTTTACCGTCATATTCTCCGGACATTGCTCCTTCTGATTATTGGTTGTTCCGAAAGATGCAGCAAGTCATCGGTTCACTTCTTTCGCAAAAATCGAAAATTGTCTCCACAATTGAATCGCCTCCAAAGACGAGTTATTTTTTTCGAGATGAAATTCGAAAATTGCCTGAGAGATGGGAAAAAGTAGTAGGCAGCGATGGACAATACTTTAATTGATCTGTTCATTCATTTTGTTTTGAAATAAATGCACAAAAAAACGGACCGAAACTAATTTGTACGCCCAATAATTAAAATATATTTTATAATTTTATATTCTTCGAATGTTCATTTATCTTTAGAGTATTTTTACTTTATATAGAGAAATACTGTTATGCATATTTGTAAAATATTGTGTACTAGCAATTATAAGATAAATGGTAATAATGAATAGAGAACAACGTGTAAATTTATCTTTATCATCGTTTGTCCAGAGATTCATTAGTACAGACGAGAAACTGCAATAATACAAGAGACTGTGTTTGTCTACATGCTTACGTTTGTTTAATAAAGCGAATGTGACAGGGATTGTAGGTTGTCGGCTGCTGAGCTATCTGTCTTTCTGTTCCTATCTTTTTAAGCAGCTTAAAAAATCGAACGTTCCATTAAGTTGAACATATGAAGCTCGCTTCTTTTTATCTTCTCTTCCTTTTTGTGGTTTTCATTGATTCCTTGCTATTAACTGATACTATCCTATAGATTATACCGCTGTCACAAACACCCACCATTGTATAGTGGACCCCTCCCTTTGTATCGCGATTTTCCAGTGCATGTCAGATAACAAAAGTCGTCAAACAAAGTACACGTCGCAATATCGACATTCTGTAAGTAGGTGTATGTCAGTTTAACAAAACGAATCGGTCAAACGTAAATTCTAGCTATAAGTTATAATAACAATTATCATTTAAACTTTGATATCCTGAATATTTCTTCATGTTTTTAATGTTGTATTAATTAAGCATAATGTGTTTTCAATATAAATTTATCATGTCTTCTGACATTTCGCAGTTTTTAGTTACATTTTTATGTCTTTTTATCTATCAATCTTTTCAGAAACATACAAAAAAAAAATATTAAAAATGTATAAGCGAGACCATTTAAAATAATGTAATAAATCGATAAAAATGAAAACTTACTTCGAGGAATATAGTTATAATCCTTGTTAAGCAAAAATGTTCTTTTTTTTTATAACTTTTAAAGTGTTAGAGCCTGTAATTTAATAGGACGACAAAAAAGAGATTTATATGAATATTTATTTTTAGAAAAAATAATAAAAAATCAATAGTATTTGAGGTGTCGATGTTTTACTTATCGTTTTTAGATAATATTAACCAGATAATTATCGATCTAATTATTGTTTTTAAATAATATAATATTAACCAGAATGATAGCTTTAATCAATACGTACTAATGATACAATTATAAATTACAGCTTATTCTGCTTTCTCTACAGCATTCGCTTTGATGAAGATCGAACAAATGCGTGTGATGGAGGGAAAAAGTTATGATGGGGTCAAGTGTCAATTCGTATGATGAAAAAAAAGAAAAGAGAAGGATAGGAGCGGATAGTCTGGGTTATACTCGCCGATTGTTCAACTTACTCCTTGTCAATCCAATATCGCTGATGGAAACGAGCACGATCGGGTTCGCATGGTCATCGACAAGACTGGACGACCTTTGATTTGAAGAACTTTAATCCGACAAGGGTCTCACGCATGGACCCTCGAGCTGAACGTAATCTCGTTTATGGCGTATTACGATTTGATCAATGCCCGATTGTGCCCGTTGAAGGTAAACGTCGCTTTCAGCTGCTCCCGGCCGTATGCCTCAATTAAAAGCGAGAGACCTTCTGGAATCTCGATTATAGCCCATTATAGAATAGAGCTTATCGAGAACTCCTGGAGAATTCGCTTTGTCGACACTATTGCATCGGTGTATTGTATCACGAGAAATACAGTAATTCTTGTTAAGCAAAATATTCTTTTTTTTGTAACTTTTTAAGCTGTTAGAGCTTGTAATTTAATGGGACGACAAAGAAGAGATTTATATGAATATATATTTATTTTTAAAATAAGCAATTAAAAATCAATAGTGTTAGACGTATTGAAATTACAGTTTTATTACAGTTTTATAGAACTGTATTTACAATTAAGTAGATGAGATTCAATTAAAGTTAAAGTCTTTCAGAGATAGAGAAAAAAAATATTACGAATAAAATATTCAATTTTTCAATGGATTTTTTATCTCGCATATTCGTATAACTAGTATTAAAAGATTAAAAATTACATGGAATTATCCAAAAATGTAGGAAAGAGATTCCAAAAATACTATTCGTTCGAAGGAATGCTAATCCGATTTTATCGAACCTCAATGTCCAATGCAAACGAGGAGAGTCCCAAATTGCAGGTTAAAAAGCGTTTACCGGTAATTCCATGACGATACGATTGGTATTTCCGATTCCCTTCGAAAATCAACAAAAGAACGCAGTCTTTCGTCTATCGAGTGGAATGAAACGAACGGGCTGGAATAGGATCGCGCAAATTGTGATAGATATTGTTGTAGTTTGCTAGACTTGCGATTGAGAGAAACAAGTCGTTTTCTTCGCGCTTTTTCGTTGCATCGTGATATATTTACTTCTACGAAGGCACCGTTGGTCTCTGCAATATTTCAGATGACCCTTATCACGCCTACTTTTGAGACTTTTCCCAAATTCTCCCAAATTCTGATGAAAATAAACAGGCATGAATGCCGATCTTTTACGTCAGTACTTGACGAATTAATTATGTCGATGAATTCTCACGGGCCTGAATCGAGTGTCCTTTGCGAAGATTTTCGCAGCGCAACTAAATTTGTTTTCTATCGAAATGGTCTCATTTTAAGACATTTCAGAAGAAGATGAATTTATCTATATTGTATTAGGTCAGTTATTTATGGAAGCTTCTTAATTCTAGGTCATTTGCAACATTTATGATAACTAATTTAGCTTTCTTATTCGCCAAAAATGTGAATTATATTTTCTTCTAAAATATGATGTTGTTTTCTTTATATATGAATGTAATGAAAATAAATTTAATTTATCATCACGAATAAGAAATAGTATTTTGTAATTAAATTTACATTGATCTTAAAACTTTAATTCTTTATGAATAATTAATAATTGCAAATTTATTATAAAAAATTGATTTCAGTCTAAGTTTAAAGAAATAATTAGCGAAATAGTTAACGAATATTTGCTTTATTAAAATATGTAAAAATAAGTTATTATCGGAAAAAGATAATTTTCTGCTTATATATTGTAAATTGTTTCTTCTCTTTTATGATAGTAAAAATAAGGAGTTATAAAAATATTTTAATTTCAAAAGTAAAGGGTTATAGTATTTTAATCTCATACTAAAAAAACTACAAAAATGTGCAATTCTAATTTTTAAGCTACCGTGAATGATTGTAAGTGAAGTTTCAACTTCAGAGTGTTTCAACTTCATTTTAAGAAATTATAAATACAATTCCAGCTTCTTATGCTACTAGTACAGTAAAGACATTAATAAAAAATCATATTAAGGGTTAAATGACCTCAATTATGTGATCCACAGAATTATGCATTCGCGTTCAATCCGCGCGGCGCGTCACAGCTTTGATCAAAATATAGTCTCCAGAAAGAAGATTATCCCTCAGTTCGATGCACGAGCGATGACACGAACGACACCCGGTTTACGATCCATCGATAGGCTTCTTCTGTGCAAAGGAACGTCAACATGAAAACGGGCGTGAAGGGGGTACAAGAATCGACAGACAGGTACATCTACCCTCTCAGGGTTGCGTCTGACGTTGATAACGGCCTTGAAGAGCCTAAACGCTCAGCTAATCACGTAATGGCGTGTGATGCGGGCGAAACATGATGTGCCCCAACTCTGGAAAACGTATGTGCTACCATTTTCTTACGAAAATCAGAAGTGCCCTCTTCGACAAATAAAAATGCCTTCAGAAAACAAATCTGCTCTTCGGAAAGAAGCAAGATCTGAAATCGCAAGAATGTTATGTTTTTTGATGGAGACATCACTTACTGTCACATGAAAATTCCTATAATAGGAATAGCTACAATAATCTTGTGACACTTGTGCTAACATGTGCAACTTTTTTCGCACGTATTTCAGTAGATAATTGTTAGAATTTACAAGAATTATCCGAATATTAAAAAGTATGAAATTGTGAACACATAATGAGTCTTTTAAATCAAATTATCAGAAAAAAAATCGGTTAAGAATAATCATAAAATCTATAAAGTCTAAATAAAGCTCAAAACATTTAGTGTAACTTTGAAATAGTAAAAAATATATACTAAATTGATTAAATAATTGTTTAAATAGCTTTTGCCAAAATTATATGTTGTATTGATATGAATAATGAAATTTTTGATTACCACTTCCTTTTTGATTACTACTTGATACTTCTTCTTCATAAAACAAAGCAAATTTGCTTGATTTAGGAGATGTATGAAATGTTTTCGTAAAATTATGCTTTACATATCGCAAATACCTAATTCTCACTGTATAATTTCATTTATGTATCTTATTTATAATCTTATTTATAATTAGATAGTGATCAGAAATTCTTGTAGTTATGAGCAACACATATATATTGCAATAAAAGTAAGTAAATAAACAAATATTTGTTAAAAAGCAAGACATTTGATTTTTTTCTTTAAATTTGTTTCTCCTTATTTCCTTTTTCCTTTAATATTAAATGTAATTTTAATATCAAATATAATTTTTATTATTAATTTCGGGACATAATGATATAGAAGTAATATAAGTCAATATTTTATACATTGTCTTACATAATCTATTTAATTTCCATCAAACATCAATTAACCAGTTAGTGTCGATTTATTTTATTTCAGTAAATTGAAATATCATTTATCAAGATAGCTATCTTAATTAACTCAAAGATTTTTTGTTAATTCTTTGAGGGGAAACAACATGTTATTGCTATCATGTTTCATATTTATGGAAAATTTTTTTAAGTTAATGTAATGTACAACTATATGAAATCGATATACATGTACTAAAAATAATAAACTTATTTCAATAATTATAAAGAAATTGTATTTTTACTGCTAAGAAATATATAAGCCAGAATAAAAAATTCGTATCTGGTATAAAACAATTTTCAAAATTATGTTAGCGTAAAGTTCGATTACGAATTTTTTAGTAAAATATTTATTTCAGATTTTGCAAAAATATATAAATTTGTAATTTTATTATATATAGATCACAGTAAATTATATATTTGTAAATCTAAAATAAAAGAGATAGAATATCATATATTTTTAATAGCAATATTATTTTCATTTGTTTTATTAGGCATTTGAAAAAGGTATTTGAAATTGCCAAGATTTTTAATAATAAAGTCCAATAAAAATAAAGAACTCCTTATATCTAATTGAATTTGATGTCAATGGCACGATTTAATTTAGAAAATTGTGTGTATTAGAAAATAAAAAAAGAAAATGAAAAAAAGTGAGAGTAAAGTGAAAATATTTCTTTACAAAACTAACGTAGCGAAGAAAAATCAGAGTTTGGGACACGTATATACATACATATTAGGTGTGGGAAAAAGTTCGTAGCGTAGTTTTTCCCGTTACATCTAACAGGAAAAACGCCACGAACTTTTTCCCATACCTAATATTACATACATATTATACTTTCTCATTTATCGCGCGCGATACTATCGTTGACAATCTAACATCGCACGTTCGCTTGATGGTTTTCTACAGAGAGCCATTCGGATGAATCGTAAAACCTTGCAACGTTTACAACGGTTACGTACCTTATGAACATGTATATACCCGTGGGCTCTAATGCCCTGGAGACCGCTTTCCAGCTGGCAATAACTGTAAATTTTTGCCGAGCCGTGAGCGGAAGTCGAGGATCCGTGGCGGCCGGCGGCGGCGGCGGCGGCGATGAGCCATCGTTTCCGGCTTGATTGCGCGATTTCGTGGTGGCTAGTTTGCTAAGTTCGCAGCCCATGTTGCGGCGGCGAGTCTCGGACGCGACCCCCCGAGTCGCGGAAGACACTAACCGAGGCGACCCACAACGGGGGATGATCACCACCTCGCGTCACGAAACCCGTAGACCGCGCGGCAGCACTCCGCGTTCGATTTCGGTATTGCTTCCGCTTCCTGCCACTTCCGTCGAAGTTCCCGCCGCATCGACGAAAACGAGAGATTGCACTATACTGTGAGAACAAAAGTATATATGTATATACTGACGATATATCGTTGGAGATGATGATACGATGATGAAGACTAAACTCTGGTTTTTCTCAAATCGTAAATCGGCAGTAAAAGTACGCTCAAATAATGCGTAAATTATCCTAACAGCTTCCTCATCTGCGAAATCTTTACGTTGTCTTGTATTCCTGAACACAGTGCACGTGGTCGAAATTCAAGAAATCTGCGTGTTTTTGATAAAGTCTGTCGCGTCAAGTTTGTTAAATCGCTAAGAACGGATGATCGAAGCGGCTTACTCGCGCGAACACTTCATGGCTGATACGATTGACGAAGTGCGATTCGCGTCCCTGTATTTCTTTGATGTACTACACGATCTCGACGGGAGCACATGCGTTTTAAAGCAAATCGGCCATTTTGAAGCTGATCATCCGCGAATGTTTGTTCGCCATCGTTTACAGTACAAAGATAAGTAAAGATAAGTAAAGATAAGTAAACTTTATGGAAGTATGTCCTGTTCTCGCAAATCTTGTCACGTATCCGATGTATTCCTAGCGTGGGCATATATTTATCGTTTCTTATGGTTGAGAACATGTGATGATTCCACGTTAATCTATCTCCTCCTCTTATTTACCGTGCCGCGGTTTGAATACGCTTCTCCTCGCGATTATCCTTCATTTAAGCTTTGCGTATCCTTGCTGCTTCTTTTGGCCTTGCCAAGTTTTCTGCTTGGTGAGTTCATTTATCTAGCTTCTTCTCGCCCACTTTCCTCTCAACATCAATCTCAACTCTGCCAAATATCTTCCTTTTTTCTTTTCACCAAGATTCCTACACTTTATTGCTTCCAATTCTAAATCGATTTTTCTACCTTTAACGCTCTATATACCAGTATATGTTTTCTTTATTTTCTTCGGGAATACCTGTGTAATTGTCTTCCTCCGACAATTCTGTCCAATTTTCTACATCTTTCCTTTTCCTTTATACTCTACGTTTTAGTCTACAAGATAGTCTTCGTTATCTCGTTTTGCTAGTATTTATCCATTTGTAACTAAATTTTCTTCACTTTTTGTCTTGTTTATCAGATTTTCATTTCACATTTTAATTAGCCGTATTTTGTCTCTCTATTTTCTATCCTCCTTTACTCCTCACTTTCTCTTATGATCCCTTTTTCTCTTAAGATCTGTATATATTTATTAAACGTACAAGTGTCTTGTCATTGTTTCATGATAATAACTCCAGCTCCTCCTCTTTAAAATCTCGTTAGGCTCGTTAATTTCTCGTAAATTTTAATGTGACATATCTTCACGTATCCACCATTTTTACGTCGCTTGTCTCTTTAATTATTCAAGACTTACATCAATTCACTTCACTTCCTCACAAAGTTTCCGAGTGTGCGAACAGTCACGGCTCCTTGAACACCTTCAGATTCCTCGATCTCCGGAACATTAACTGCAAGCATACGACCGCGATTTCATTTATCGAACAGGACGATTGATCGATCTCATTTATGACGAACACTGGCGCGACAGAAAGTGACAGATCGAGAGGAAATCGAAGACGCGCGAGATAATTTAAAACTTCATTTGCCACTTTATATATTAAATGTCGGTGGAACGACATTTAATATATAAAGTGGCAAATGAAGCTCTCGGGTCGCTGCTTCGTTGATATAAACGTGCTATAAAAATAATTTTGTATTGCAAATCACGAGATATCTATTTGCGTTTTGCAAGTTTTGTGGATTTAGTTTTTGTGGACTTCGATGCTGTATATCTACAATCTGTATATCTTCAATTTCTATATATTTTAAATTCGAAACTTGTTATTGGATGACAGCACAAAAAATACATCGCAACAGATTTTTTTAAATGGCAATAAACGCGAGAAATAAAATATATCAAATTTATATTTTATTTTTTATTTGTATTTTGCTTATTATCTATGTATTCTTTAAAAGTACTTAATAGAGCTGCGGTATTTTTTTCTTTTTTTTTCTCCCTCAAAAATATAGGTGTGCATGAAAATAATTGTTAAATTTTATAATTTTATTTGTGCTGCTATTAATTAAATAAGATTGATTTAAAAAATTAAATTTCAAATAAAAGCAAAGCAATGTCTATAATCAAGGAAGAAAAAAGGTTGTACTTTTAATGAATACTTTTAATTTAATCACACAAAATCTATTTGCAAAAATAATAGATGTCATTTCATCTTTAAGTCGTATTTTTTGTTCTTAAAAGTACATCTTCGATATGAGTTCAATTGTTGCAAAGGTTTCCGAAGTTTCATCAATGCCACGAATGGCGTGGCACTTTAATTAGCGTAATGGCGGTATCAAACTGGATCAACTACGGAGCAAAGGAACAAAAGAGAAAATCTTAGCCGACAAATCTTGCGGAGTTGAAGCGTTTTAGACTTGGAACGCTTTCAAATGGAAGAAACGAAAGAATAGAGAACGAACAATGAGGTGGAATTCCGGCAACATTGATAGAGGAATTTTGAAGGATCTAGAGGCGACTACAAATTCATCTATGTCATTGCTCTCCGCAATTCAGGAAGAGTCATCAAAGAAATGTAGAAAGCAAACGATATCGGGGATGTACAAGACGAGAGAGAGCAACGATAAGTAGATAGAAGCATAATAAGGCAGTCAAGTATAACCGGAAAGGAGCAAGACTTTCCTGTGCGCTGTCCTGTTGGGGCGTAACTTTACGTTCGAGTTGTCCGTCCTCATGAAACGTCGAGCGTATCTCAGTGTTGATAAATATCACCAATAAAGTTAAACGAAGGAACGTAAGAAGCACGCACGGATAACTTAAATAGCTTTCGAAGTTCTCGATGCAAAAAGTAAGTAGCATCTCGCCAAAGCGAAAGTCCATCACAGGGAGCAGTATGATGCTAGTAAATGTCGACCCTTATTGCTCGACTTTTACAACCGCATGCTAGCTAAAAGTAGATAGACATATATCTACTATGTAGCACGTTCGCGAGTAACTGTATTGATTCGAATTTTATAGGAAAAATTTTTGATTATTTATACGATTGTTAAAATGTTACCGTAAATGCATAATTTTGTTTCTTGGAATGATGAAACCAATAAATTCTTCTTATTTGTTTATTTTTTGTGTCTGTTTTTTATTTTTTTATTCCTGTTTACTTGATTATTGTATGTATTTGCAATTTTTAAAAAATATTTCTTTTAAAACTAATTAATATGTAAATATATTTATATAATAATATATTTATATAATTATAAATATTGGGTTGTCCAGAAAGTTCGTGCCGCAAAGATTAATTTAATAAATGTATACTAAAATTTAAATCTTCTGCGTTTCAATTTTCCTTCAAAATCAGCACAAACTTTCAGAACAACCCAATATATAATAATAATTTTAAAATATATAATAATTTTATAATTTTATAATAATATAAATATATTTTTACATTTTAAAAATATTCGTTCATATTTTACGAAAAAGTATTTAACACCAAATTTGATCTAATTTCATTAGTCTAAATAATAGTGTATGTATATTACGATAATTAACTGCCTAAGTAGTATATAATATTACGATAATACAAGGGTTGATGAAGACCATGTTTGCTACATCGTCAATATATAGGATAAGCATCAGGTAGCTATATTTAACTATAAATGTGTGGTAGAAGTGCTGATTTTCGCATTTATTGAAAAACCTTGAAATAATGAAATAAAATCGTGCAATTTAATTATTAACGATGTCATGCCATAGTTTCTTTGCGAGAAACGGTAGGTGCAATAAAGACAGTGATACGTTGGCGAGATAAACGTTATCATTAGAATTTAGAATCGATGGAGAGAATGAGACCCAGGAAAATTAAACGACGGACAAATCGAACTGCTGCAAATCCGAAATTGATCTAATCACGTTATCTTGTCGTCACTATTTTGCAATATAATTTTTCATACAAAAAATCGAAACCTTCTAAATATTTTATTACATTATAAGTATTATATTATAACTGTTTAATAATATTCAAAATTATTTTTCATCAGAAGATCGAGTGGAAGATAAATTAGATATTTTGTCATAAAAAATATAGGCGTCAACTTGAAACAGCATTCATCACAACCTAAGTATCTAATGCACTAGACTTCTGACATTTCTTTTATCTATAGATTTTTCGATAAGGAGAGAATATCGATGTTTTCTTAATATTTCATTGAATCATCATCATTATTTTTCATTGTACAATCTTTTAACATTGAACTTAATTAACAAATACATATTTCTGTTTATTTTAATTTCTATTTCCCCTTTATAATATTTAAATGCAGTGTATGTTATAAATTATACTGTGTGTTATAAATTATACTGTGAAATTTTTAATAATTTTAAAGTTTATCGATTTTTTTATACATCTTTTAAAATAAAGATTCAGTCTTAAATTTATCTAATCAAAAAGAATCAAATTAATCAAAGAATTTATAAAAAAAAGGAAATGTAAGAGAAATGCCATACAAATTATATGTATTATGTTTTCATGCTGCGTGTATTAACGCGAGATATTAATAAGATAATAAATTTACATTTATGTGTATGCTTTTAAATCAAATTACATGATTTACACAAACAGACCGCAGCCGTCGTGTATAACGTGATTGCTATCAAGTAAACATCCGATGTCAAATTACTCGC
This sequence comes from Atta cephalotes, assembly GCF_000143395.1. Lineage (NCBI taxonomy): Eukaryota > Metazoa > Arthropoda > Insecta > Hymenoptera > Formicidae > Atta > Atta cephalotes. The sequence continues at coordinate 914,757 of NW_012130113.1, read as the reverse complement.
AATATGCTATCAAGTAAACATCCATCGCCAAATTACTCGCAGTATGTTTCGGAAAAAACGCCATATCGTACGCGCCGGTTTCGCAAAATGCTATCTCGTTGGATTAACGCCAACGTGAGAAATAGCGGTCGATTCCATTCAGCCTTGAATGCATTTATACTTGAAGAATCAAGTGAAGAATAAACGCGCCACTATATTGAAAGATAAACAGCTTATAGGGTGAAATCCACTTCCGCTCGCGAATAACTGCGAATTCTCGTTACGTGTTCCCAACGATGCAACGCGCCAGCACGTTGTCGCGATATATCACTGAACTCGCGCCTCTATCAATTTCCGTTGCGAGACAACGTTATCTATATTCCGACATTCCGTTTCGTCGAGGATCAGTGCGACTAGATAGCGAGACGATTTGCGGCCGAAAAAATAAAAATCGCGATGAGAGAT
>NW_012130113.1:889483-913434 GCF_000143395.1 Atta cephalotes | reverse complement strand
CTCTCTCTCTCTCTCTCTCTCTCTCTCTCTCTCTCTCTCTCTCTCTCTCTCTCTCTCTCTCTCTCTCTCTCTCTCTCTCTCTCTCTCTCTCTCGCTATCTTTCTCTCTCTCATTGACAATTAATCAGCCACTTTCCACTTTTCCGTATGCGATGTCGCGATGCTTTGACTGCTTTTTAGCCATCAAACGCGAGAGAACTCACCTCTTTGCTCGTGAATGGTGATCTTTCACATTTTCGATTTAATGAGTTACTTATATAACGTTTAGCAAATTACTTCCTTAGATGTTTTTATTTCATAAATAAGGTAGATGTCATTACTTAATAAATGTATGATATTTTAGCTATGTTTTAGCAATATTGAATTATTAAATTGTTTAGAGAAAAATAATTCCTCAATTATTTTAAATAACATAATTTTAATAGATGGCCAGTAATCAAGCAAAAAATTAGATGTATAATTATTAGATGTATAATAAATTAGATGTATAATAAATTAATATATATTTAAGTATAAAAATATCGTAAATGTTTCAATTCACAAAATCTAATTAAAATTTTCCTTATACATTATATTATTATTATAATTAGATTATAAGTAAGCTCAAATTTATATTATATTGAGGAAGACTTTGTGAGTCGAAACATTTATAATTTTATATGTAAATATATATTAATTTATTAATTATATATCTAATTGTTTTACTCGATTATTGATTTATTAAGATTACTGACTATTAGGATTATTATATTGCAAAAACATTCATTTATTATTCTTATTATTTATTTAATAAATAAGTTAAAAGATATAAAAAGAATTAGAAACAATTAGAAAAAATTGTAGATGGATATATCAAACAAAAATATTTTGTGGAAAGCCCAGAAGCTTAAATTTCATTAGTTTGACATTCAACCTTGTAACTCTAAGCTAAATATTAGGAATTACGAGTAACGTATTCGCGGCATTTTAACTCATAATCTCTTATATTTGCAAAATTACGGGAGGAAACAAATGTAGATATTATTTTCTATATATATATATATATATATATATACAACTTCAGAATCATAAATTTATTATAAACATAAATTGTAGGAATTTCAATCCTTGTATAATGTAACATGAATTTTCATACGTGAAATTTAATTCCGTATAAAACGCACCGGCATAATCTTCCAAACGAGTATGAATATTTTGCTGCGGCTGTTTTAGAAACGTAACATGTATAACGACTGTGACATTTGGAGAGGCGAGAATTAATCTCTTTTTGAAACAAAATATACGGCGATGAGCGCCGCGGGAGCTAGCTCGAGCTTAAATAAACGTGGCCGCTTTTTAAGTACACACTTCGTACTCGATTCAACAATTTTATTATCGTCCCCAGATGTACTCCAAGCTGTCTACTATCTTCGGGATTCTATAAATTTAATCCGACTGCGCGTCTACATATTCACTTTCGTGTACAAGTGAATATTGATCAATTTATGTGATGGTATTATTGCATACGCGCGTACACTTAGGAAACATTTTCACATGTGTCACGAGAGAGAAAGCGATTCGCAAGCATTAAATGTATTAGTGTAACTGTTACATTTTGATTGGACTAGTTCAGAATTATCAACACTTCAGGAACTTTACTTTACGTGACAGGGTTGTCACTGGAAGTTACTGCAAGTTCCTAACAGACTTGCCATAATCACAGGCTGCTTTCCGGGATCAACATGCAAAACCAATATAAGCAAGCGTGAGATGATATTTTTAACATAATTTTGCAACTGATAATCTTATTTTTAATAACAATATATTTTTGTCGAGAAACCAGCGTGACCCTAGTCTGAATTATAATGTGTATTATCATTGAGCAAAAAAATTTTATTTTTTCACATGACAAATGATTTTTGTTAAATATAATTTAAAAAAATATAATAATTTAATCATTAATATAAGAGAAGAAAAGACTAAAAAAAATCTATTTTATTTTCTAAGAATTTTGTTTTAATTGAAAAATTTTTGATTTTATACATACAATATTTTTTTGCATTTCTTCGAAGAAAAAATCATTTGATCAATCCAAATTATACCAAAATGTTATCTTTTTATCGCGAGAAAAAAATTATTGCATATCGTATAATTATTATAATTATTATTATGATATTTTAAATCTAAATTCAAAAATTTGAGCTTCTGCATAAATTCTTTGCATATTTTTCTTCTATAAGAAAAACTTATGAGACTTGAGTAAAATTGCAATATGACTGTCTTTGGAAGAAGCTCCGAGCTTGATCTCTCGAAAAATGTTTTGGGAATCATAAGAGCCCCTAAGAGCAAGATTTTCCTTTGATACGTATTCCAAAGTAACTCATTGTTTGTAAGTAGAAACTTTTGTCTGTCTGCAAATTATTCGTTAAAAATAGAAAAATTCGGAAAACTATTCGGATACAGCAAATGAACCTCGAATTATAAATCAGCGCGGAAAGTTGCTCGAAATTTCAAGCTTGTCAGGATCGTTTACAACGTAACTTCACCGACCCAAATCCATCAGTTTGAACGAAACTTTGCGAGTATCTACCTGTATAAAATGATTTTAGATATGGATAACATTTCACTTCACTCATGATTCATCGGAGGCCAAGTTTAGGATCTATATATAAGTTCGGTGAATTACATCAGCCTTTTATTTTATCAAGTTATTTTCAAAATTGCGTGATATGCAAAATGTATGCGAGGAAGGACCACAAATTCTCACCCTTTCAGATATATAATATACATTAAAGTTTTAAATTATCATATTTTGTTAATGAAAAAAATAATATTACATTCAAAGTATTATTTAACTTTTCAACTCCCAACTGCTGATTTTTCAGACATAAGTTTCCAAGTAAGGCAAGCGGCTGACCTCAAAAACTTTTCTGTATTGTATAATAGCTTATGCTGTAATAACTTTATAATGTTAAATATTACAATAACAATAATTATATTAGGACTCTCGAATTTTAAACAATAAAAAGATAAATATAGTAGACTAATGAGAATCAGTAATGACAAACGGCGCAATTATTTAGTGAATCAATACTCAGATGTTGGATTGATGTCTTCTTTATTTTGAATGTTTCGATTCTCTTTGGAGTCCTCCTCGGCAAGAATGATACAAGTATAATTAATCACATGTCCATAATGTTTAAATCACTCGCAAATTGATAAATGCAGCGTTATTAATCGTCACGGAACATGAAGCATTGCACTGAAGCTTTGTTGAACATATTAAAACTTAAAAAGTAGAATTATTAAAATCGAATTTAAAGATCACACATTTTTAGAACATACGTCCGTGTACGACAACGTGTCACTTAGATCTACTATACTTATCTTTTTGTATTGTTAAATATTACATTAAAATATAATCAATATAATAAATATAATAAAATATTATAATAATAAATAAACGTATCAAAGCATAAATATAATACAATGTTATTTATTTTTATTTATAATAATAGAAAATAAAGTTGTAATTAATAATGAGACAATTATTATAGTTCCTGCGCAATTATTGCAAATAATTTATTATTAAATTGGTCTTAATTTTTTAAAATTGTAAATAAAAGTTATCCTTTTCAAATTATAAAATAATATTTTCAGAAGGGATAAATAACTTGCTCCGAATAAATAAAATAGTTATATATATCTTTTTGAAAGTTATATACAATACATTATATATTTATTTGTTTCAAATAAAAGCTTATAATTCAAATTCAATTAGAAGAAATTATCAAAATCTTCTAGCAGAATTATTCTAAAAAGATTATTTATGGAGCAAACAACTCGCCCTCTTCGGGAGTCGAAAGTAACTGTTATATACGAGAAATAAAGAATAATGTATTATATAACTTTATGATGATAAAATCAACTAGATGTATAACTTCATATTAATTTCATATCTCACATTTATTTGAGATTACTTTTCGCATTTTTCATGCATGGCATTACATGCCGATTATTCATATGCCAATGTATTGAATTTAATTAATCTAATCTGCATAATAATACATGCATATAAACATTAATATAAAATAAGCAAAAAATAATAAACATGAATACAAAATGAGCAAAATGAGCAAAAAATTAAAAATATATATATATTGTGAATGTAATCCTTCAATGTAGCTTCCGTATAGGGGATCACTGTCGCGCTCTTGAATTTAATCCTAAGAGCCAGAAGGGTCAAACAAAGAAGGGAAAGAACTTACGCGTGAGGCAGACTTCCAATCAGGACTCGTATTAACCCGCCCGAAAGCCGCAAGGTTCCGTTGCCCCCACACGCCTGTTCTTAAAGTCAGTTTGTCACGAAGAGCGCGTTTGAACCGACGTTGTCTCGATAGTCTTTCCGGTAAAATAAATCTACCACGCAATAAAACGAAACGTGTCGGATTCATTACATTTTTTTCATAAAATATAAGAAATCTCTAAACAAATCAATTCTGGAAATGTGTCATGTGTTGTTTGGTGTTATTATCTCACAATATTTTATAATTTTGCAATTTATTTTATGCATATTCATAGTTCATTAATTTTATCAAAGTAATAATAACGCAGATTTATTTATTGTTGTACCGATTTAAAATACGATACGTACGAACAATTTTGAACAAGTCATACTTCTGTAAAGCGTAAGCAAGCTATACATTCATAATAATCGTCATTGAATGTGAGAGTCTCTGAATGTTGTGATACAACGCGTATTGGAAATTTCCTAGAATATTGGTAAGTCCTCTGTTTAAAATAAATTTTTTCTCTCGAAAAATAATCTCTTTTATTATAGAGGATAACAATAATGCATTCATCGGAATACAATCTATTTGCAGCATTCCCTGTAATTTACTTAGAAAAATGCTATTAAAATTTTTCATAAAAATGCTTTTACTTTGATAAGAATTCCATCTCTCTTTTCTCGTTTATTATCTATTTTCGCGCTTCGTTGTTGTGAGCAAATAAAAAGTTTTTAATATTTTTACTTGAATCCATAATTTTACTGATACCTATAGGGATGACATACATTTCATATATGTCTGCGGTATCGAAAAATAAATCTCGTCGAAATTAAAACGACCTGAATTTACTTTTGTAAATTAATATAACGAATGTTTTTTTTTATAATATTAAACTTATAGGTACAATAAAATACTGCAGGAATTTTAAATTTTGTTGTTTAAAAGGTTGTTTAAATTATAATTATACCAAATAAAAGTAAATTAAACTGTACCGTTTATATGAATAATTATAGGTAGAGAAGCGACAGATACGGTCGAGGCTCTTGCCGTTGAATCTTTGTATAGAATATTTCTATGTAAAGTTTAAATATATTTTCCAACTTTATAAACTGCGCGCTGATTACTTCAAACTTGAAATGAATTCATAAAGTAAAGTTGGAATAATAATAAATTAATATAAATAATTATCTAAATTAAATTAATTATCAATTTTTGAACAATAATGCTAATAAGGATCTTAAAACACTGTAAAAAATTTATTATGAAAAATATTACTCCAGTCAGAGTTCGAACCTGGACTTCTTTATACTATCCTACTATCAATTTAATTTGTGATATTACTTAAGCTTTAGTTTATGATTGTGTTTCAAGTCAGACAATAATTGGCGCGCAATTTATAGAGCTGGAAAATATATTTAAAATTTACATAAAAATATTATTAGGCATCAAGATCTACTTAGCGCTTCTCTACTTATTATAGTGTTACTAGTTTCCGCTTCCTTTCATAACAAAGAAACATTTCTTTTATATAATTCTATATCATTCTAAGGAGCCTTGAAAAATTATGGCTTAAGACGTAGCAAATAAAAAATTAATTACGATTATATATTTTATGTGTTAATTATCTATATACCGGATCTATGTAATTTACTTATCTTTATGATAGTAATTTATTGCTCCCTGTTGGATTCGTATTTATTTAATATTTATATGTCATAATTCGTTTACTGGTTGTAAACATCGTGATTAAGTATTCTGACAGTTGATTTTGACGTAAATTTGAATGCACTCCGGAATGCTTCTCCACGGAAACGGAGAGCATTCATGGAGAGTATCTAGATAAATCATCCCTCGGAATATTTCCACGTTTTCTTTTTTTTCCATTATGAGTTTATATCATCTTGCTATTTGCCTTGTGAAAAATAATAAAAGAGCAAGGAATCACTCGTTCTCATAATTGACCGCGACATTCCGGTGAAGTAGCGACGCATAAATTTTTCAATGGAATTTACGGTATAAATGGGATCATAATCTCTTTGCTTTTACATCGCGGCCATATTGCATCGCGAAATGCTACGAAGCGTGAATTGCATTTTCCTTATCGAAGTTTTAAAAATGGAGCTTTAAAATAGTTTTATATATGCAGGAATTAGAGGACTGAAACACATTAAAATAATGTTATAGTATTAAAACAAATTAATTTAGAAAAGCAAAATTAACTATTCCATTATCATCGCAATGAATTATAAATAGGACTATTAATTATAATTATTCGTAGCATTATATAGTGTAATTACATTAAAAGATTAAAATAAAGAACTTAAATCAAATAAATTATGTTAAATATTTCATTTTCTTTAGTAGAAAATTATAATATTTATTATATTTATTACTTTATCATGATAAAGTAATAAATATAATAAATTTTACTTCTTTTAACATGTTAGAATCAGAAGAAAATTTATTGAAAGATGCACCGTTTAAGACATTAAAGCAAAATCTGTTAATTTATTTTGAAGTAGATCGCAACCTAAAGATTCCAAATAGTACTATTTGAGAACGAAAGAAACCACCATTCGCTGAGAGTGTTGTAAAATTACACTTGGCCCCACTTAGCAATAGCTAAATGTTTCTCTTTTATTGGACAAGCAAACTGTAAAGGAGAAATATGTTAACAGCATTTATTATTCGCCGGAAGATACGAGAAACGTGATAATCCAAAATATGGCAACTATTATAAATATAGAATCTTTTAATCCGTTTCTTCTACAACGATTTATTTCTTTAAAGTCAAGAAGATATTCTCGCGTGTTTTATTTAGAGGTTTTTAGTGTATTTTATTTAGAAAAATTATATTTTTTAATTAATGCCACTTGTAAAGTATTATAATTTTTCTGACGTTTTTAGTCTCTGCACTTTTAATCTATGCTCGGTATTTATTTCAGACTCTTTGACAGACAGATTTATTTTGTTGTTCGGTACGTAATTACGATTAAAATTACTCATAGACTTAATAATAATATTCCATACAACACATACATGTATGAAATATCTTTCGTTTCATTGGCTATTTTTACGCACCTGGTGGCTGGACTGTCAGAATGATTATTCCATAATTAGTTGCCGCACGCAATAGTGATTCTAATTCCTACCTATCTATTGCATGCGAGTAATCGGACTTGATGTTACATCGACGGCGAATCCGCCGATAATCAGAACGTTCATGCTAAGATCAAATTTGAGAAGAGATTGGTAGAATGCGTATATTTTACACCTTAGAATGTGTGAACGGAAAATCGAGAGGTAAACGTCCCTATGACACGTACCTATGTCCGAACATAAAATTTATTATTATTAATCTCAAATGTTTATTTTATTACTGTATTATAATTTAATTGTATTTAAAGATTACAATTAAATTATAATATATTGTGTTTTAAAAAGCGTTTTATTTGAGATTAATATTAACTTAAATACATAAAGTGTTGTGTAAATTAATGTCCAGACACAGATACATGTCTAATCACTGGGATCGAACAGTACCTAATTAATATTAGTCTCAAATGCTTTTCACCTTAAAGATCAATTTGAATTAGTTGTCTTTTGTTATTAAACATCTATTTATATTAATATTTCCCGTTAGCATATTAATTTTCTAATTGTGGTCGGACACTGGGATAATTACGTCTTGGTATCCGATCGGCTGTCTGGCCACTAGTATATTGACGCATATTCTATTATTTATTTAAATATTTTAATTAATAATTGTTATCAGTGGATTCAAATAATTTTTCTTTGCATAAGAGAATTTTGTTGAATTTTCAAATGAATACAAATATTAAAAATCTTTTAGTATATTATAAATAGTATTTACTTATGACAACTTACGCTTAAATGGCCGGCTACTGGGACTTATCTTCAAAATAATTGGTCGTTTTATTACAATCACTATTTGATACGCAAGATCAAAGCAGCTTTCGATAATTTAATTCTTCAATCATCTGATTCTTTAATTGGAACTTAATCCAATCAATATCTGGATAACCAGGATAATGATCTCGTGACAGTATTATTCGAGGTTAGTTTTTCATTAACCCAGTTTTCGAGACCACATTAATTAATAATGTACTGGCACACCTTTTTCTGATATCGGATAGGATCTGTTTCATCAATTAATACATTTTAAACTACGTTAATTTAATTGACAATTTGTCAATAAAAGCAATTTTAATTATACGTATTTCCCTGAATACGTACTCAGTGCGGAGGTGCCCAAGAGTAATTAAATAATGATCGCCTTTTATTTGTGTTTAAAGTTGAGAAAATTAGATGTTAAGCTCGCAATTTCACATACACCGCATTACATCTGCAATATTTTTACATAACAGTGCAATGTACTTATCTCTGCCTGCTCACTCTTTTTAATTAATTAATCTATTTTAAAAAGATTAAATTTTTCACAATTTCGCGCGTTAAATATGTAATCAACGGAATGATATGTACGGTATAAAAAAAATTGAAAATTACTGATTTATATAATTGGTTTATTAATGAATAAAGTAGATAAATTAAATATATATAGTATAAATATATAATGAATATATAATATTTATATTCATCATATTATATAATATTAATAGATATGTTATATTTATATTGTTTATATAATATGTATATGACATATATATATATATATATGACATATATAATTTCGTTATTGTCGAGATTAAAATCAAACATATAGAAAATGTAAATATATTTAAATTCAATTTAAAAAATTTTATCAAATGTATCTTATCTGATAGAAAATTTAGAAAAATAAATGATTAGTCAATAAGTACCTATTTATTTATGAACGTTACATAATAGCAGCATAGAGGTTCTAATTAGTGAAGCAGCCATGATTATCTTACAAAATATTCTGTAATGATAGGCCTAATTATCAGCAGAATATAATTGCTCTAATTTATTTTGCCGCGTTATTACTTCTATTATCTACTGAGCGTATCTTACGAAACGCATCGTCGAATTTTTTCTGATGTTTTTTCTCCAATCCGTCAATGCGCCAACGAGCGATATGCAATTTTTATTACGCAAACTCGATTAACAATTCAAACACGTACGATGGCGGCGGGGATACCGCGACGAGCAAATATGCAATCCAACGCTATTTGTCCTTGTTGTTTACACGGGAGTAGGAAAGTCATGGGGAGATGTAATTTGCAATTGTAACGGGTCGGTTACTTCCGACGAGTATCACGCTTCGCGGTGCGTGCTCCGCATTGACCATACCTAGATCCTCTTAAGTGGAGAACAGTCTACTCTTAGCGTCGCGTATGCCGCGATATATCGCGTTGCATCACGGTTTAAAGCGCACGGCTGATGCATGATGCACCAATCCGCGTGTTCACGAGCGTTGCGCGTACACGCACGTGAAATGCAATCGAGGTCGTTAATCATTAAGTATTGCCATAGTACAAAAACGTATCTTGATTTTGCACCTGTAAGTAAATTTTCTGAGCATTCGACATTCATGAATTTTCATAACATTTAAGTGCAATTTTTTTTTCAATTTTATTTAGTACAACACAGTCATATTAAAATCAGTTTGTGATAATTGCGTGAAAACTACAATAAAGATTTTGTTCATTCATTTTAATAAAATATTTATGAATGTGAAAGTTTTTTTATTGCAATATTACAAGCTCTACTATTAAAAAATAAAATGCATACATAATGTATAATAATATCTAGTATTTAGTTTTATGTAATTTGTACACTTTATTTTAAAAGCGATTAATTATAGCCAAAATAATAGCCAAAAATAATTTTTAATATAAATTAAAACATTCCAGAAATATATATTGCATTAAAAGCAGCTAAATTTAATTTCCTTTGCTTCCTGTTATTATAAAAAAACATTGAAGAAAATATTATCTATTCAAATGACTGATTATTTTCTGCTTTAAATTTTCGCGTATGACATAAAAAATATATATTAGTATTCCACATGTATATTTCATATCATCCTATAAAAAATTGTTATAATATAACAAATTACCTACTGTCTTAAAAAAAACAATTTTATTGTAAAAAAGAGATATGCTTGTATTATGCTATTTTAATAACATTAAAAAAAAATTTAGTCCGTGTAACAACTTTATCAGAATCTTTGGAAAAAAAAAAAATAAATAAAGAGTTTAGCTGCAATTTCTAGCAGGAATATTTTATATTATTGACAAATTAAATAATCATGAGAAATTCTTATATGGTACGAAAAAGAAGAAGTCTCTTTTTATACAAAGGTCTTTGCCCGACGTGAAAGCAAAGTTCTAGTAAATTCAAGTCTGTGACTTCCTTATCATAGATCGTACATTCTCGATTGACGGCGGTAGAATGCGCGCGCGCGCGCTTCGAGGATTTTTCTAAGAATCCTGACTCTGAACAAAATTATAATTCTAGGCACAGGCGCGGCCTCGAGAGGTCGAAACTTGAGATGGGTGACACTTGATGTCCTCGCATCAATAAGAGGCAGAAGAAACCGCCGAGATAGCTTTTCTTTTTTTCTGCGTTACACATATATTATCATTTAATTTATATTAAAAACTACTTTTAAAATAACTGTCAGTTAAATAGTCGTAATAAGAGAACTTACAATTAAAAAAGATTAAATAATCGCGAGTGCATTCTTTAATTCCTTTTTAATTTTCTTTATAAAAAATTTATAAGCTAGTAATAAAATAAATAATAAGCTAACAAACATTCTATTTTTATCTCGATTACATATTTTATTTATAAGCAGCAGTTGAATTTACGCGTAATGGAGCCATTTGGAAGACATTAGGAAAATCGACGAATTAATTGAACGCGTTTGCGGCCAACATGGATATGCAGTTCCATTAATAGAGAAAATATCCGTATTAGAATAGCTGAGCTTCATCTCACTACCTGTAGCTTATTAAACTTTTCACATCCAAGGCGAGCGTAAATTCGCACGACTCCGAGACAGTTATGATTCGAGTTTAAAATTAACCAATCCTTTTGCACGCCTACAAACAATGTTATATGTTAATTATATAGGAAATCTGAGAGAGAAATGAGCTTCGGGTGTGAATTACATCTTTCAAAATATTACATGTTAGACTTCATGTCCGATAATTATTGTGTAAATATTGTGCTGTACGACTGAAAAGAAACAAGTTAACGTATATACACTATTTATTTTCCTGCTTAATATCAATCATCAGAATTTCTATCTTGATGTACATAATTTATTAATTGATAAATACTACGATACTTTTATCAGCATTTCTTCGTTGATTTAATGACATTGCCTTCTCATTTAGCTCTTATATACACGTGATATTTTTTTCCTGAATCTTATTTTTATTATATTTATAATCAAGGTGTATATTACCTTAATCATGAATTTTAATAGAAGTTGGCTTATTAATGAGTTATTCTCAACAAAGGGATATTAATTACAAAACTTTTTCAATTTTAATTTGTTGACTTTAGAATTTTCAATTTTAAGACTTAGTTTGCATAAAAAGGAAGTCTTTCTCTCTCTCTCTCTCTCTCTCTCTCTAACGCTTCGCAATTTTATATGAACCAATGTCACAGAAAAAATAAATTTATAATAAAAATTATTTGTTTTATCGTCATTTGTTCAATTGCTTTAATTACTGCCGATTATTGCCTAAACATTTTTCGCCGCGCAATAAAAATAACGGATAATATTAATATTCTTGATAATTGCCAAGAAGATGGTAAAATTTTCGGTTCGAATTTTCGACCAAACAGGCTAAGTTTGACGAAACCGACAGGGAAGCCGATCGAAATTATCGAGGCAAAAGTCTTACAAGAGAACGGATGTAGCACCAGATTTTTTAGCATGAAAAAAAGAACCATCCCGAACGCTTTCGACTAAAGCTGATGGAGGATATCCTGTCAGATACACAACACACGGTTTCACCAATTCGGTTGATTATTGAGCGTGTAGCGGTCTCGAACATATGCGTATACATGTATGTACTCATATACACAAATACAGCCGCATACACGCGAGCAAACCCGTTATTGGGAACAGTAGTACTCCAGTTTTCAGTTTAAGTTCTATAAACAAAAGCGCATTCGTTCTTGATTCTTCTACGAAAAGAAAAGAGAAGGAGAGAGAGGGAGGGAAAAAGAGAGAGAGAGAGCTGGTATTCGTGCATTTTACTGCACACATATTTTATATATGACAGAATTGCTTAGCTGTACTGCTTGTTCTATAAGCATCCAACGTATTCGAGTCCCATTCAAAACGAGAGAGTTATCGTTATTACAGTCGGCAAGATACAAATGTCACAGTTTATTTCTTTTGTTTATGTATGCGAATATGAATTCATCTGTATAAATTACATAGCCATGTTTCGCACAGGAAGATTCTACGAATTAAAAAAATTGATTTTTCCTTCAAAGACGTAAATTTAATAAGTTTTAAATTATAGAGAGGCGATTAGAAATAACAATATGTTTTTAAAGCTTTTAGAGATGAATTTAATTTAATATAAATTTTAAATAGAATTTCAATTTGAAACTTATTTAACTCTTCGATACCATTTTGGATCTGGCATACATGATTTTTTTCCAATGCTTTTTAAATATTTTTTTCTATCACTTAATAACTTTTCTATTAATAAAAATACATATTTGCAGTCACTATACACAGACTTACATTTTAGTACTATTGTATTCTTTGTCTAGCATTTCAATTAAAAACAATTTTTTACAATATGTTCATTTTTATGAAAGCAGTATAAGCAATCAAATTAGTTGGATATGTTCAAGTGTATTATTCCCGTATTGTGACACCAAAAAGTTAAAATTGAATATAAAAAATTGCGAAAAAAGATAACTAAATTTAAAAATCCATTCAAAATACATTATCTCCAATATTGAAGGATTCGTGCGTGTAAGGTTACATATAAGCGCGAGTAACAATCGTAACATTTTTACTATCATAATCCATTACAAATACATTGTTTCATTGGCAATGTCTAAATATTCCTCACAGCGCATCTGGTGGTGTAAAATAGTTAATTGCAAGTGAATAATAATGAATGCATTTGTGTATGAGACTTTATTATCTATCGATCTCGCAGTGCAATGTTTCGGATATAATACGATCCGAATATGATATTCCGTGAAGGGATGACGTTCAAATGCTTTCGGAGTGCAATCGCTGGGGGTAAAAGGATTAATTACGTGGAAATGCTTTCGGGCGTCTTTTTGAAGTGGCCGACGCTCTCATTCGTCGGGGCGCCCGTTTATGATGTCGCGGCTGTCGGTATTATGCGATTAACCCGAGATTATACCACCGTCGAGATTCTACGGGGTCGCAGCCAAACGGCCGCCGCGTGTTTTTCGAACGCAGCCATTGGTCCCGCGAAACTTGGAGGCTCCCTAAGTACGGAGCACGAAGTAGAAATTAGATTTTTTCCTCGGGGGGCCCGTTTCATAGCGCGAGCATATTTAGCAATAAAGCCGTAGGTTTCAGGAGCAGAGGCTAGACATATAATTAGAGCGGGGTATCTCGTGAGAAAATGCTCCGACGCATAATGGCTGCGGGTCACGGAACCGAAGGGAGCTCTTCTCTCTCAGTCGGAAGAACCGAAGACCCTCCCTCCCTCATTCTTGTTTACAGGTGAAGTCCTTTGGGCACGGATTCGATTCATAAACCATACCACACCGTGCGGCAACAATCAGCCACATTCTGACATTTCTACAGAATCTAACTTTGTTGTTTGTGCGAGTTTCACAATGGCCCCGTATCATGTTTCATTTTTACGACTGCGATCGATCGTATATGTATAATAAACATGCGCGCGCATAAAAACATTCGACAACATTTGCTTCGCTAAATGTTTACACAGATGCAAGTATAGATATGCATTTGTAAGTAATGAAAATAATAAATAAATGTATTTAGTCATTATTATTATTATTATCAAATTGATAGAAATAAAAATGTAGGTCGTTTCGTATATAGTTGGCTGCTTGTGCTTGCAGAACGTGATATCTTATTTTCTGTTTAAAAATTGCTGTCTTGCTCTATTTACAGTAAAAGATATAAGAGAAATTGGAAGAAATCAGCAAAACTGACGAGGCAAAAAAACATAAAATTTAGTTAAACAAGAGAAATTCTATATATTTGATCAAAGTTTAAGCATCTTTATAAGAATATTAATAACTTGATATTAATAAAAATCTTAAATCTGCAAATAATATGTTACATAAAATTTAGATTTTAACGTACAATATAAACTTAATTTAATATTTTATGTAACATAAATTTTAGATTTTAATTTAGGCAAATGTTATAAAAATATCGGTTAGTTTTTAAGCGATCAAAAAAAATGATGCAGTTTCGATTTTATATTATATTGTGTAACAAATATCTCACAAATAAAAATTTTTAATTTTTCAATTTTACAATCACTTTTATAATCATTTTTTTCATTTTTACAGAAAATGCAGACAAAGAATGTAAATCTGCCATGTGATTACGAGGTAAGTGCATTTAATACAAGTAAATCGGTTTACGTGTAAATTAAAATTTATTTTATTGACTATATGTGTGAAAAGGAAATGTTTAGCATATTAACTTTACAAGGCTTATTTTAATTTTATGTTTTTAATTATCTTAATTGCTCTCAAGATTTTCTTATTTATTTTTAAATTGTGCCCAGTGCAGTTTGCACTGCCAATGCATTATAAATAAAATTCATTGTGAAATTATTTTCAATTAAATTTTCACTCAAGCTTTAATTTATGTCTTCTATCCTGTATATATATATAAGATCCTGTATATATGTTGCAGAAACGCCGACTTGACTATCCGACTGGAAGTAAGTGCTTTTACCCGCTAAACTATCTTTCTTGTAAATGGAAGGAAAAGCAAATTTCTGTGTCAATTCTATCTTCGAAAATTAAATAAAAAATCGGAAAGGAACAAAAAACTTGAATCACTCTGCTGCGTATTTAATAAAAAAAAATGTTCAAATTTCGTTTATCATGTATATTTTTGTTTAAGTTTCCCCACTTTTATAGGAAAAACTTTATGGAAACATTCTTCGAAAAAGTTAAATATTTTTATAATAATTTTGAATAATTAAAATTTTTTAGATATTTTTTTACTAATTAAATATTATTTAAAGAAAATTTTTTTGAAATAATTTTTTTGAAAAAAAAATTATTTTCATTTCTATTTACGAAAAGTTATTATATGTAGAAAACACCAAAAAAAAAGAATAAATAAAAAGCATAAGAAATTTCATCGGATTTACTGATTTAATTTATAACTTTAACATGTACATACAATTTGCATAATTAAATATTTGCACTATCACTGAGGAAACTTGAAAATAACAAAATCATAACCAACATCTGTGTGGGGAATGATTCACGATATTATTAGTATTCGAGTGCAATTAACTTGTGGCGCAACTCATAACTCGTGCTCACCACTTGTTGCCGGAGAATGCGTTTGAGCCACATAATTTTCTATTAGAGCTTTCATTAGAGCAAAGGATCGAGGAAACCTCGATATCGTGATCGATAAGGCAGAGACCTTGGAAGTGGGACTCGTAGCGCGTAAAGATCATCGAACTTAGTAGAGGCCCCTGATGCGTGCAAGAGAACTAAGATTCTTCCTTCGCGCTCATCATAGACCGTGGCGGTAATTTTTAGATAAAACGGAAACTTATTGTTGCCGAACTACGAATCTAGTTGCAGCGCAGAAAATATAAATAAGTTCTTTGCAATAATTTGATTACAAAATTTGGAAAATTTAAGTATAATTTAATTATAATTATCGCAATCGCGATGTAACACATCAGATAGGTATACGATTAATTATTATAGAATTCGTCGCTAATTTCATTAACTAATATCAAATGTTAAAATGTTCATACGTAATGTCTGCATTATTCTTGATACAATTAATTACGGTCGACAACTTACGTGCAAATTAACAATCAACATCACGCAATCGCTTAGAAATATTAAGTTGTTCCACATTCCTGATTCTTTAGTTATTATTTATTCCGTAACCGAACTCGCGTAGTCATACTTTTCATACTTTTTATATTACATTAATACGATGCAGTACTTAAAATTTGATAACTTCAAAAAAAAATAGCATTCGATAATAAATGCTGATAGATTAATGATTTTCTTAGTAATTATATCTACATACAAAGCTATAAAAGTTAGTCTACTTATTACGATCTTCTCTAAAATCGTCTTCAAGTTATCTCACAGTTTAATATAAATTATTTATATAATTGAACAAAAAGTAGCAACCTAATTTCCCCTGCATTATCTGTCTATAAATAAAATAACTAATATTTAATTAATTTTCATATTTCTAAATTTGAGACAGAATGAAAGATACGCAAAGAATTATTTTCTAATTAACGTGGATATGATTTTAAATATATCTTTTTAAATATATTTTTTCATTAAGTGAAAGAAATTTTAAGAACGTTTAGGAAAATTTTAAAACTGATCACATCTATATTAGATGTGTCGAAAAATATGTTTGAAAATTGAATGTGAGTAAAATATATATTTAAATTTCTTTGAATTCTTTCGATCTAATGTAATTTAATGAGACTTGCACCTAACTAGCAATCCCGTCCAACCTGATCCGTTGATCTATTCATCTATTTTGTACACGTATTAAAATCTCCTCCTCATCGATAAAGTAGGGAACTTCGAGAGGGCTCGGACCCCGTAAGATCATCGGATCCAACAGAGGCGCCTCCGCCCTTCCTCAGGACGTAGAAGAGAACGCTTGGATTCCGTTCGTTCGCCATAAACCTTGTCCGTAGCTCGCCGGGTGCGGTGGGACCGGTCGAGACAAGGAGAGGAGAGGGCCCGTTGCGCCTTTTCTCCTGGTACCCACCTGGCGTCTCACCTGAGGCACCTTCAGACACCCAAGTGCCGCGTCGGTCCGCGAGCGCGGTGCGTGTCTTCTCTTCGAGTTCTCATGAGCGTTCGTCCTGAGAAAAATTCGCGGTAAACGGTTTCTTTTTTCCATCAGTGGAATCCGCGCTGAAAAAAAAGTCTTTGCTTTCGGTCGGAATTCTTTGCGGTTTCTACGTGGACTATTCGCGGTCTCTCGTTCGCGAACGGTGAATCATCGCGAAGCCAATTCTGAAGAGGACTTGTCTACAAAACGTTGGCGAGACTCGCTATACGAATTCGCGCGGAAAAGTGAAAATACGCTAGAGAACTCATCGAGTATTGTTATTATTGAAAGGGTTTCATCATCAGCGGAACTTTGCGCGCGAGTGATGCGAACGGTGATAATAAAGGTGTTACGCTCGTTAAAACGTCAAGTATTCACGCGTGTGACGAAGGAAGATACTCTCCGCGCTTCGGAAAACCGGATTTTTACGTGTGAAGAACGTACTCGAGAGTAGAGGCAGGAGGAGAAGGAGGAAGAGGCGCCTCTTCACCGGCTACTGGAAAATCCTGCTTGCCTATCTATACTTGTGTTCAAGGACGACCGAGTAAAACGTGAAATTGCAGTCGCTTCGGAATTACCATTGTGAGTCCAATGGCTTCTTCTTCGGGGAAGCACGATTTATCTTTGCATTTATCTTTAGATATTGTCATAAGAATTATTATATATATATATATATATATATATATATATATATATAAATTTACGATGGAAATTTACGAGGAAAAATTTTGAAATTTTTTAGATTTCTCAATTATATAATTTTTAATAATAATAATAATTTAATAATAATAATTAACTTTAGTGGCTAATTTTATATTTAATATGAAATTACATTTCTCAAAAGATATTTTGAAAGAGAACGACTATTTTAGTTATAAAAGTAAATATTTTTTAGTAATTAAATCACGAGTGCCTTGTCGAAACTTTTGACAAAGAATATACGATAACGTTTTAATAATTGATTAGATTTAAAAAGTTTAGTTTAAAAGAAAAAATTTAACACTTTGTATCTGAAAGTTAATTACACTGACGTTTTAATTAAGCAAAAGTTAATTTTAGCATAATAAAAAAACTCGATGATTAAAAGTTAGCTCCACTATATATATTTATAACTTTATATTATTTAATATAACACTATTTAATCTTATCATGTAAATATCAAATAGTTTACAAACGACAGGAAAGTAAAACAGTGTTGATACCATAAGAAAATTATAATGAGATAAAACTTTTATCATCAGATAAAAGATTTGATTTGATAATAAATTAGTTACAATATATAACCCCCAAAAAGAATATATTTAAATCTGTAAACAATACAGAGAAAAAGATACAGAAGAAAGATTCAAACTCTTTTTCAGACTACATCGTATCTGATTTCTCATGCAAATCAGACAAAGTAAACAATTTATTTTGCTTTAACTCTCCCATATTCTTCCTTATTCCATGATACATTTTAAACAACTTATTTTTAAAAAAGGTTTTTAAAAAGAAAAGTAATAAAAACGTGAAATAAATAATCGCAAAAGAAAATAATAATTGATGAAAATAATAAAAAATAATAATTGATAAATATCAATATAAAAGATAAATAAATTAAATAAATAATTAATAAGTAAATATGTTATAATAGTTAAATATTAATAAATATATATGTTATAAAATTAATAATTAATAAAATATAGATAGAATTGCAAATTGTTCACATTAATTGCGATTTCATTATTAATATAGAAATAATTTTATCTAAATTAAAGTGAAATTAAATTAATTAAGCAAAAAGAGAAAAATATTATAAATAGAAAAACATTTTACTCTGTTTATTTTCATTGGGTAATTTAAAAAATTATCTAGTGTTTATAGTCAATTTACGAAGAAACTGCTGGTCTGTTCATCTTTCGAAACTTAACACGCGTCAGTCAAGGTTTTTGCTATTATTCTTTGGCAAATTATGCGTCGAGAGTAAAAAAATGCGGCGATACATATTTATCACGTCCGTCATGGATGCCGACAGCATATTTTCGACTCCCGCGGCGATTATCCGTAATCTACTGGCACGAATCCCGAATGACGATGTATTAGCCGTGATTTGATCGACTTATATAAATTCTGTTTCGAGGACATATGCGGATTTATGGATTTATTAATATTTACCCGCGCGGGAAAGAACCCGTTTTTCTTCGTCATCTGTGTCGATAATGTTATTTCGATCGCGGCTTCTGCTGTGTAACGCAACAGGGAAATACGATCGCCTCCGTAATGGAACACGTCTGTTCTCAGATCTTCAGAAACGCGAGAATAAAGTTATTTAAAAGTAAAGTATATAAAGTACAGTGTGTAGAATCGAAAACTGAATTAATACCCAATATAAAATAGTTTTAATTAAAATCAATCGATATATCAAAATTTGTTCGCTAGAATATATAAGAGAAATATGTTATATAAGTATAACTTGGACGGTAATAGATATTGTTTCTAAATAATAACATTAAATATTTATCTTCTTTTCTAACTTTTTATTTTTATATGGTTCAAACAAATCTCATAAATCAAAATAGATAGGTATTTCATATAATACTTTTCATACAATACTTTTCGACACAATCCTGCTTTCTCAATATTAACACATAAAAATATTTATATTAGAAAGCTTAAATTAAAATTGATACTTGATCGCGCGACATGTTTCTTGTAATTACCGTTTAATTATGACAAATTGATTCTACGCTCTTGAAGTTGAGTTGTGTCGAGTTGTGTGAAGCAGGCTCGTAATAAATTCGTCGGGGTAAACTCCATGTTGCAAAAAATATGCGGATTCGTATATATATATTTGAAAAAAATTTGCTGTCTAGATATATAGCTTCGCGAGTGGCTTTGACCTGACATGAAACATTACGTGCACATGCAAACTCACGCTGGTTGTGCACATAATTATGCGTCAATAGCCGAGTTCTCTCGCGCTCATTCACCTGTTCTCAAATCGTTTTCCCGTTCTCTAAGAACCTTTTGCGACTTGCTCGTTGTTATTCATTGTTACATTTATCTATCGTTCACTTTCTTGGCCTCCTTTCACGTGAAAAGGTACTTATCTATTTATTAATTGATTTTTCTCCCTAACTCGATTTTTTTTTCTTTAATTAATAATTTTCTTTTTAATTAAAAATGTATTCGATTTATGAGACTTATTGAATTAATAAATTGCATATATATAAAAAAAAAGACTAATTAATTTTTAATCAAAAATTTATATGACAAAACATATAAACTCTGATTTCTGTAGAATCACAATTAATTTGATGTTGGAAAATATCGTTTTTGACAAAAAGCGATATGTTTCCATTGAACATGAAGTATTACTGCATCGGCAATCACGTGATTATGAAATTAGTATTTGCTAATATATTACGTCATTAGTAAGAGGCGTTAAATTGTAATGAGACATAAAAGATGTCGAATACATTATCTGCTCATCAGATAAATACATATGAAACTACAATCGTAACAAGACGCGAAGTAAATGAAGTTACATTCACTATTGTACATGATGAAGTTGTTTAACTACTAAACGATTTAGCAGCGCATAATTTATTTCTCGACATGACGATTAAATGCAAAAAGATACAGATAAAATTTCAATATCGAATTAATAAATTATAATTTTTATTTATAAAAAGATAAATGCAAAAAGTTATAATGAAAACATTCTTAAGATTAGACGATTAAAATAATTTAAAAATTATGTTTTCAATATTTATCACAATTAGAATATTTAGTTTAGTTTTTAAATAAAAATAAAATCATTGAAACATACAATAAACAAATAATTACAATAAACAAATATCCGTGCAAACGCAGATATATCACGATAAAGAACATAAAAATTTGAAATTCGAATGAAAGAAAACCAGTCCAATATTGAATGCACTCGTCAGTAAAAGTAAATTTTACTGACGCTAAAGCATAAAGTCGTTCTTTATTGTCAAGCCCTCGATGCCGATTTAATTAAGGTGCGCGTCAAGTTACACGTTGTCGCAAAAAACACGACGATTGTATAATTCCAGTCAATGCATATAAACGAAACACATTCTGAATGTAGCAAAGATTTACGAATCGCATTCTACGTTATTTAGATATAGTCATTTTGAAAAAAAGGTCATGTTTGCTTTCATTTATTTATAAATATCGTTATCGGAATCTTAGGAAGAATATACCGTTATAATATATATATATATATATAAATAATGAACGAGAGATAATGAGATATTAAGTATTGCGAGATCTCAAGTATCTGAAGATGGAAATTATGAATGTCACGTTTCTAATGTTATTTTTTTATATCCGTAATTATAATTTATTAGTTGCAAGTACGGAGCAAGTTTGCGGTTTATTTCAGAAAGTAAGTCAATTACATGAATTCTCAGAAAATATGAAAATCTGTGTTCTTCTATCTCCAGAGAAAAAAATATTGTTTCTCGTTACCTCGTAATATAAGATATCATTATTTTTAATATTGATGTTAAATATCGTGAGCTTAAGGATGCTACCTATCGTTAACGATGCGTAAACCAACTGGTTTTATGGCACGAGTCACAATTGAGCTCTCTTTATTGTCCCGGAACGCACTCGATTGAATCGTGACTATTGCAAGATAAATTCAAGTACAGTTAGTTCCTAGATACTTTGATTTATCGAATCATCGTTATGCTAGCGAGGAACTATGTTAAAAAAATTATAGTGAATTGATGCGATCAAAACGGTGTCTCGTTTGAAGTGTTGTTAAATCTACATTCTCGTTTGCTTTTTTAATCGAATTTTTCAAACTTCTTATTATGATCAATTTTATAATTAATAAATTAACATAGCGTTTTGTTAATTTCGTTAATTATTAATTTTTTATCGAATATCATGAAATGAAAGCTGTAAATTTATTCAAGCCTAAATCTTTGTATTACAGTTACTTTTTTTAATATAGTAGTAAAATTACTGTATTTTTTTATTAATAAATAACAGTAGAAAGGAATTGTTATCGCAATTTAAAAAAATTTTGATTTGGTTGAAGATTTGCAATGGAGTTTATTAATTTTACGGTGTATAATTAAATATAACTTCCTTTTCATATTTTCTGTGAATTATACCATACATTTTAAGCTTTTTATTAATTTCTGATTTTAAAAATTATTTCAAAAATAATATTTTAAAAGATATTTTCGAAAAAAAGATGTTCGGAGATTAAAGATGACAAAAAATATAGTAGATAATATACATATGTATGTAATTTTTCTTTTAACAAGAGAAGAATTAGAAATAGAAACGTGCTTTTCAATTGCAATTTATTCTAAAAGATAGTCTTTTATGTTTATATTGAGAATTTTTAACTCTAATTTTAAATATTTCTTAATTCTTCAAAAATTAACAATAAATATAATAATGTTGCAATCATCTTCAAAATTTTTATATTTATTGTTAATTTTTAAAAATTAAGGAGTGTCTAAAGTTTGCAATTTTAATACAGGCATAAAGAACTACCTTTTACAACAGATCGAATCTTAAAGCTTTCATTTCTAGTTCTGTCCTTGCAAATTATTTGATAATTTACTAGGAAAGCTTACAATTTATAATCTTGTTATTTATACGTGAACCGCTTCAGAGTGCCTGGATTTAAGTTCTACACAATACTAAGCGAGTTTCTAGTTCCCACGTAATAGTTTCAGAGACATTTGTATTCGCGTAATGCGGAAAAAAGCGATGCATGTTATTTGCATTCTTTATGTCAAATCATTATAAGGTTTCGAGCTAGTTTTACATAAATCCTATAAAATTATGAAAACTATAATGCAATCGTTCGTAGATTCTTATAAATAATAACCCATCATTACTCAAGGTAGACCGTAATAAAGCCGCAACTAGACATAAGAATGTTTTCTGGATGAGATGTGAAGAAGACGCAATGTGAAGAAGACGAGAATGTTTGATTCGTGATGCCCTTCGCGCGCCGAATACTATTTGGCTATTCTTGGTGTCGTTATCTGCAATAGCTTTTCGCCACTCGTAATTAATTAGACAGTCGTATAGAGTGGCGAATACACTGTCATGCTTTAGCGTTAGTGCTTTAGCGTGCGGCGATGCACGTGTATTTTGCCATGACAAGCCGAGCATATAGTTCAACAACTTTGTAAGCGACATGCTTACTAATTTAATGCCGTCAGCTCGTGCTTTAATCTTTGACCCGAGACAAATTTAGGCCACAAAAGAGATGTCCTATTTTTACGTGTTTAGATTTCTCTTTTAAAAATTTGTTCTATAAACAAGATATTTTTTTATATATAAGTTTATTAGTTTATTTCATTCGAAAACCTTGAGTATTTCACTTATTTTTGATGATACGAAAAAAATGTTTTAAATGAAAGTGGAACAATTTCGAGGGAGATGTATTTCGGTCACGTTTCTTTCTAGGTAAAGGCGCCAAAAAGATATAAATGTTACTTTTTTAATGGAACTATATGATTTTTTTTACATAATATGATTCCTCTAATTATTCTGTATACTTATAACTTATATTCTGCATATTTAATACTTATAAAATATTATATTTAATACGTATAAAAAATTAATAGTTTACGAGATATTGAATATTTTATATCAATATGTGCTAAAATAAAGTATAAA
>NW_012130113.1:879636-889463 GCF_000143395.1 Atta cephalotes | reverse complement strand
ACTATATATTTATATATATATATATAATATATATATAATAATAAATTAAGTAGTATATATATATATTATTATATATATATAGTATAATAAATAAATAATAATATCTCATAATACTATTAATTTTTTATATCTTTAGCTTAATACTTTTATATGTAGAATAAATAGAGCAATCATATTATGTAAAAAAATTATATAATTATATAATTCTTTAAAAAAGGGAAGAGACCTTTACATCTTTTTCACGCCTCTACCTAGAAAAAAAACGTAACTGCACGTTCGCTACGTTCCCTTGAAATCATTCCCTTATCATCTAAAACATTTTTTTGTATTATCAAAAATAAGTGAAATATTTTCCAGGGTTTTTATTTAAGTGGCCCTTGTATATGTATAATAAGCGATATATTAAATTATATAATGTGCTTATATGAATGAAATATCTATCAATATGACTTTCATGAAATAAATTTTCACACGCGGTGTAAAAATCAATCTTGTATCTCTTCGAAAATATTTTCGTGCCATTGCTACACCCTTTGAATATCCTTCAACAAAAATGCGTAAATATATTTTCCCATCAACGCGCGTCCTATATTCCGTCTTTTCCATTCCCTTTTATTCCCAGAACCATCCATTTCTAAAGGCCGCATTTGATAACCGCTTCTACGCTCTCCTATATCCACGTGCATTTCATATCTACGAATTGCGCGCAGATCTGCCAACACCTGCCGACGCGCCGCGCCGTTTCGCATTTGCCATCTCCTCTGTGACGAAGTCGCTCGGAGATGACTTCCTCGCGAGAATATCCTAGGACGTTCGTCGACTCATCCCACGTTTCTTCAACGGTATGAACATCTGTCGGCTACCTCTCATATATCGCGTCATTCGACTAACTGTACAGCGCTATTCTGTGAGACGGGCTATAGAATCTAATGATTTCGAAATCGCTTTTGGACATAAATATAAAGAGAGTTGGAAGATTCTGAAAGTTGCTTCATCTAAATGACTACAAAGTTTTTTCATATAATTTTTTTATAGTTTTCGAGCTACAATCGAATTATTTTTTTTATTATTATTAAGAGTTATTATTAAGAGTTTAATCAAATTTGGAAGTCATTTCTTTATGGATGCTTTTTAAAATTAATTAAAAACATTGAAAATGTTTCATTTAATTATTTACTTCTTGATAAAAATTATCATATTGTTTGTAGATGTAGAATAAATAAATACTTCCTTAAATAAAGTTCGTATTATAGTATTTAATTATCTCATGCAATGTCTCTCAATTTACACAGGCAAATTAATTTTATTAAATCAAGTAACGAACTAAAGAAAAATATTTGCGCGATATCGTAGAGAATAAAATCGATTGAATTACAACTCGGTTACAACTCGGAACAAGATATTAAAGCATGAAACTTGTAATCAGAATGCTAATAATTGACTAGTTCTTGCAATAGCATCATGTTAGGATGTTCAGATTAAGTCGTGTGAAATCGGTCAGGACGTGGAAATGTATGAGTATTGTTCCCTTAATTAGGAAATATGTGCAAGTGTACAGATATGAATAATTTTACGTAATATACAGAGAACTTATGGTTTAGACTGTATATAATAATGTGCGAACGTTTATAGATATTTTACTTAGAATGTATATTATTTAGAATTTGAAATGTGTATATTTATAACAATTATTTCTAAAACTAGTTTTCTTCAAGAAATTTTTTATTTGATAAGAAATTACTAAAAAAATAAGATTGCTATTTAATATAATAAATATCAAGCTTTATTTATTTATCACACAATCAATCAAGTATTAATTAAATTGTATTATTTAAAAAAAAAGAAATATTTATAATAAAGAATGAACCATTAATTAAAGTTTTTATTAAAAGCTATTTTTAGAAGTTTATACTATCAAAGTTTAATAAAATGCAAGTATAATAAAAGTAAATATAATCTCGGAAAATATAACATCAAAGACAAAGACGAAGATAATTAAAGTATGAGAGAGGTTCTACGAATGAAGAAATATATGTATATATAGGAGGAAGAGTTGAAAGAGTTAGTCATTAAGAATCATTAGCACTTGCTGTCTTCGTTTATTTCGAACACGCATGCCTGATTCGTTGTGCGTACAATGTGCGTATCGGTAGAGAATCAATGGTACGCAGATATAACGCATAAGGTGAATGACAATGAGTTTAAGTAAACGTAATGCTACCGGACGTTACAAACCTTACAGATTCTTAATTAACATATTTAACATCAAGTATTTATTTTATAAATTACTAATGCAAGAATGGAAAAAACACGATTAAACCGGATAAGAACCGCGTGTTTCTTTAAGTACGTAAATTCGGTATTCTATTGTCCAATAAGCACGTTACATTGGTTTTTCCTATCAGTATACATTATATCTACGCAGCGATGTGTAAATTATTCCGGATAATCTGCGTAATCGCGTGAAGAAGAGGCTCAGGATTAGAAAACATCTTCATGAAGAGAAGCCCCCTCGAGAAAAAGCAAATTGATCGATCATTCAATTGTCAGCAGAGATTTTCGAGTCCCGTTATTCTCTGCATTCTTGAGAAATATTAAAAAGTTTATTTAAATATTTTCAAAATTTTATTTTTCAGATCGATTAATGCAAAATTAAAAATTATTGATACAACGAAAAACAATTAAAAACAATTATCTGAACTTATTTACATTCATTTTTATTCACTTTTGTATTATAAATAATATATTTATACTTATATAATTATGTTTTTATATTTAATATAAAAATATTAAAATTTACATACTTTTTATTACATAATTAATATCATGTACATATAAATAAATGTATAATATATTATATGATAATGATAAAAGTTACATATAATTTCACAATAGATTATTTTTTTATAATTAAATTTTTTTATTTCTAAATCAATTATTTAATTTCATAAAGACAAATTAAAATTTGTAATTAAACATTTTTTTTTCTATGACTTTAAATTATCGAATTATATCCACACTTATCATTCTATTCGCAGCTTATCTATCCGTATCCTTATTCGAATCTATCCATATTTCTATCTGTAATCCTACCTAGTATACAGATCGCACATGTGACACGCGATTCATGGAGAGATCCTATTGGTTAATCCAGCAGGATCTTTTACAGATAATCACTCGAGATCCGAGCCATGATGTGCGAATTAGAGTTTCATTTGCAATAAGTTGAGATTTTAATTTGCAAAGGATTGGAATTTAATATGACGGCATTATTTCGTTTCTGATTCCCTATGTATGATTACACGTGAAAAAATATTGTACGCCTACCTTTCACTCGTATTGTTTGATGTTGAGACACCTACATTACGTATCATTTATCAATATTGTACGATGTAGGTTGCGGTCCACTTAATGCTACAAATGCTTCGAAACATTCTTTGATTGGTCAATTAGTAAAATTCTTTCTTTCATCAATCAAAAACTTCGAATTCATTTGTAGCGCCAAATGGACTGTCCTATATCTTACATAATTAATCTTTTGGCTAGATAAGATTTATGCATTGCCTTTGGTCTTGGAAAATTTAGAGTATGAAAGTCAAAAAGGATGATAAATTTCTATCGTAATTAGTACTACTATGATTCAATCATTTTTACATAATATATCTTCACGAATTTGTAAACTAATATAAATATCCCGTTATTTTATTATTAGAATTAATTTTAATGTACAATGAAAATTAGAAAAATATTTTATTCCAAAATCAGATATTTTGCAAAATTGTTCAATTTAAAGATAATTTAAAATTAAAAATTCGTTCTACAATAAGTATTTTTTAGATCTTACATTATTTAGCTTTGTAAGCTAAGCTATTTACAAAGATAAGTTATAAAAAATTAAAATAAAATCGGCACATTATAAGAATTATAGATTTGTAATAATTATTAATGCGCATACATTTTATTAAATAAATTTAATAAATATTAAATAAGATATTCTCTAATATAATACATAATCAATAATACATAATACATAATTAAATATATAACTTTTAAAGTCCTTTTCTTTTATATTATATGCCATATAAAAATATTTTTTAGAAAAGAATTTCTGAATTGATTTACATAACATTTAATCCTGGACAGATATAAAAATATAGACTTCAACATAAAATATTTGAGAAGAGAAAGTAATAAATATGAATAAAAATGCAGTATTTACGTGTTATATATGTATAATAACAAATTTTACAATGTTTTCCTATGTTTCATGGTTCATTTTTTTCTATTTTTTTTATTTTATATTTAAATGTACATAGATAATGTAAATCTTTTATAATATTATCTCCATTTCTTTATTATTCATAAAATACGAGAGAATTTAAATAAAGTTTATCTAATTTTTATATTATAATACATCAGCTTGTAGTTTTATTTAATTTTTATATCATAAAATATCTCGATTGTAGTTTTATTTTATTTTTTATCTCTTCTTTCTATTTTTTCTAATATTTATCTGAATAATAAATTCGGAATAATAAATTCTAATTATTATTATTAAGGTAACTGACATTAATTATGCTCAAATAATATTATTAATATATCAAAACATTATTAATTTTTAATTGCTTTTGCATGTAAAGTAAAATACACCAGAATATTTCGAGTAAATATGTCATTATAACGAGCTCTAATTTTCTCTCTTCTACAAGCTTTATGCGTAAAGAGACAGTGTACGCGAAGCCTCACATGCATAATAATCGAAATCCAGAATTAAATGTTTTTTCAAATTTGTTTTAGCCTAGTTTTAATGCAACAGATTCATAAGATATCATATAATTATTTATAATTTATATTATATTGTTGTTGTTGAACTCAAATATGATGTAGACGTATGTGTATAAAATTAATAACTGCAATTTTTCTTATAAATTTGTTGCTGTGTCAATGTAAAATAAATTTTTCGTCACTCACCAATATCGATGCGCAACAGCGGAGTTATAGCTACGATGACTACGTTGATTCTGTAACACACAAATATAAGATTCAAATTATAGCAGTGTTCATAATCATAATATCTAAAAAATAGTTAACTGTATGCGTTGAATATTCTGTTCTTTTTTTAAGTAGATTCTTAATAAAGTAAAATTAGACAATTTTTCATGAAAAGATTATATTTCTTGAATACAAATTCTGTTAGGATTTTATATATAAAATTTTTTCTTTAAAACATCCAAATTAATGAAACAAATGATTAATAACTAGTGACAAATAATGTACAAATAATCAAATACTCACCCCAAAGTTGCTCCGCCGGCGCCCGATGCCTCTCCTAAGCCTCCTCCTCCTCTCAGGTTGTCGGATCTCCTCTTCAGATTACACAACACTCGCGAATAATTACGATCGCGTGAGGATTAATAATCAATAAAAATTTGTTTTCACATGACACTATATGCAACACTCCCGTTTATAAAACTCATGATACGATTCAGTTTTATCTTCAAGTCAAAATGTGCCAAACTTATCAGAAGTGCAATTACCGGCACGAACGAGGATATAGATTAGAGAGGGAAGAATAAGTTAAAAACAAAAGTTCTTTAGTCCGATTAACCGGCACTCCCGAACGCGACAAATCGGCTGCGGTTCGTTTATTCAGTTAAATTTATTTAGTTTATTCAGTAAAGACGACAAGTTAGTTAATTTGTCAGGGTTCCAGGTCCTCGGTATCTGTAAGAGCAAATAATCAATGAAGAAAAACTCAAAGAAATTATCAACGAATGTTGATCGAGTATAAAAATACTGATAGAAAATTTGATGTAGAAAATATTAGAAAAAGTAAAATGAAAAATGAAATAAAATTAGTTAATTATTTTAATAATTATTCTTTACTTAGTTGTAGAAATATTAATGTATTTTCAATGCACATAAATGTATAATAATCCATTATGAAAGTAGCGATAAGAGATGCAAAATATATATATGAAATATATTATATTTTATTAATGAAAGATTAATATATCGCTGCTTTCTATTATTATTTGAGTTATTATAACGACATAGGAGACGATACGTACTGCTATTTCGAGCGTCAGAATGTGAATGATCGCGCGGTTACCTAAGATAAACAAAAAAACGTTCCATACCTTGTAAACACATATCATGTTATGCTAACCAAATTATTTAAAATGAAATAAATTTATAACGAATCATGTTTTAATGTTATTATTCATGGAATTTCTCGCGTCACACTAATATAGTTATCCGTTCGAATGTCGCTGCAAAAATAATAACTCAATCTCTTATAGAAATCTAATGCTATTCAATTTATTACTGAAAGACAGTAATTAATTAGTTATTTGGAATACTAAACGTACTAAAAGTACTGAACAGTGCTTGTAATATTTAAAATAAGTAATTACTTACTGTTTTTCAGTATTAAGTTTTAAGCTGTAAGCCATAGAAAAATATAAAAAGAAATTAATCAATTATAATCAACTATGAGAAGAATACTCGACTACGATTGATGAATTTTTTACGTCTTAGTGCTAAAAGCTTAAGTTTTATTCCTTAAAATCTCATTTCAGACGCCGCTTAATGAGATTAATTTAAGATATGAAATTTAATTAGCTAATAGTATTAAATTTCTATAAGAATTAACCTATAGAAAAGATCGTGGTATACATTACGTATATTATAGATTTTTTTATAAAATATAGATTTAAACAACATCTAAATCTATAACGATATTCGTATTAAGCAAGTAAATGAGCAAGTTTAAAGTAGAAAGAAAATCGAGGCATATGCGGAATTATTGTCAAAATATTGAAGTACTATTGTATGGAAAATCGGCCGCACTTTAAGTATTGGTACAAAATAATTGCGTTTCGAGAAATAATACGTCATTGCTCGCCAGAGTATCGGCGCACGAATGTGAGTGTTGTGCTGTGACGTTGGTGTGTAAGACGCAGCGCGCCGTAACTCCGCGCCGCGCGATGTGTAAACATTCCCTAAACAAATTCGAAAGCCGCATACCAACCGATCCGTTGACTTCAAAATTGTAAAATGTATTGACTGGAAAATTATAAAACAAAATATATCGAATATTCCTTGCATTTCAGATAGTTCCAATTAATAGATTGTTATCGAACATTATCGAAGAACGTTTTTTCTTTGTGAACTTGTTAGCATCATTTAATTCCGTAAAATAAGAATGTTTTGAAAGTTTACTAGATTAGTCACTTAAATCTTAATGTGAATTACAATTTGATATATTTTGATAATATATTTACTTCAACTCCGTGCCTACGAATTATTTAATTTGTTTTTTAATTGAAAACTTTAAAGGATTGATTTGAATTATATCATTTAAAAAGAAAATTATTAAATTTAAGTTGTAGTCATTATTAGATTTCTGTAAGGAATGATAAAATATTGTATTTATATCATTAATATATTTATATATGTGTAGCGATCATATCAGAACATCATTATTACAATAACAAGCTTTATTCTATGAGATTTGTGTGCATTCTATGCACGGTGAATTTACAAATCATTTTCAGAGAACATGCAAAAGGTGTCTCTAAAAGGTGTCATAAAGATATTATAAGATGTCTTTTGGAACCGTACATATCGAAAAAATAAAAACGTCTTCTAGAAGTGTATTCACTTGGCGTTCACACGCTCGCAAGCATTTGTCCTCGTTTAACATTTGAAATACAAAGATAAAATAATTCCACGAATATGCTACGATAATGCTACGAATATCAAGTGAAACACACCGTTGATAATGCGTATTGTCTGGATTACTTGTTCCAGGATTTAATAATTCGTTGTAATCTCTCCATCTCAAGACTACTCGAAACTCCCGAGTATTTCGCGTAAGCAAGACACATCTTCGAACATTTCAACAACATTGCAACGTTGTAATGTTACTGTAGATCGGTTTGATTGAATGGAGAAATAATATAGATTTATAGAATTACTGTAATTACTCACCTAACGCGATCGCTCCACCGGCCACCCTCGCAGCGATCGTGACTTGTCTGGACTCGTGACATGTCGCGACATCACCAAGTCCCCCCCCTCCACCCCACCACTGAATTCCCCTCGCAACTCGCGATCTTTGCTGCATTCAGTGGCCACATTCAGTGTTCACACGGAACTCAACGATAATCTGTATGTATGAATTAATTATCTCTCTCGAAAATGATTTTTATAAAATCACAATCACGCAATACTTTATACGGCATTTCCAATATTAACGATATTAATAGTCGTGCACATCGCATGGTTCTGTGAAATATTCAACGTATATTTTAATAAACGATTCACTGCCATTTATACGATCCAGCTATTCGTATATTTATTCCGTTCTAATCTAGAAAGTTTGATATTGGATATATATTGCATATCGACGAAAAAAAGTGATGCGAGAATTCAAATAAAAAAAAGTAGTCATTAAAAGAAAGAATAATCTAGAAAGAACGATACTGGACATATTGCGTATCGACGAAGAAAAGTGCGACGTGAGAATTCAAATCTAAAAAAAAGTAATCGCTAAAAGAAAGAATTCGCTAAAAGAAAGAAAATTACGACACAATAAATTGAACTTTTCATTACGTAGCACACGGAAAAGCATAAACGACGAGAAGCATAAAGCGAGAGTTTAAAAATCGTTTGAAAAAAAATTTTGCATTCTCAGCTGTGATTGCGATCATTGTCGACTCGCTTATCGCTTGGAATGTGGCTATTTCCTACGTCGCGTTTCTTGCTATTTTCGATTCGTAGCGAATGAATAAATTACACGACGTATGTATTAATTCGGGTAAGAAGCCTCGATAAACTTACGTATCGTTAGGAGTGAGAGCCAATTAAGTTACTGCATGCGATATTATCTAATTTTGATGAAGAATCGCGCTTCGAAAGGTAATAATGCGATGAGCACACGGAGCGAAGTGCGACGCTGCCTACCTGCTCGAGCCTCGAGGCAAGAATGAGGCGTAGCGGCCGCAGCGACCTTCATACTGTACACATGACGTCACAACGGTCACAACGCTCAACGGCTCGTCCGCGTCGTAAATACGAAACAAATATATATCAAGGCTTCATGTTATTTGGCTTGTTATCTCGCTTCAAAATTTTCATTATGTGAAATAGATTTGTGCGGAATATTCGGTTCCTCTTGGTTTCAAAACTTAGTTTCGGTGAGTAAAATAACTACATAATTTTTGGTTTCCGTGAGAGATTTTTCTCGTTTAAAATATAAGTATAAAATATTGTGCGAAATTTCTCTTTCAAATTACATGTGCGTATAATTACACATGTTTAAGCTATACGTATATTATACATACATATATTAGTATATACATACATATATTCCTCTCCTGACAATGTTGAGCTTTAAAGGCACAGTCGATTTTTTTTATTGTAAAAGTTTGGTAGATAAATTTTAGTTTATAAAAAAATGTGAAATACAATTCAATTTTTGTGATAGTAAAAACTCGTTAAAGCTTTCATAAGAGTGTAAGAATTTTTTTTCAAATTTTTATACAATCCGAAACAATATAAAAATTTGCTAAAATTCAAAGACTCATGTTGAAGAATGAAAATTTTACATTGTCGACGAAAGAATATGTATAAAGAATATTAAAGAATGTTTATGATCTAAATTTCTTGACTGTACAAATATTTTTTATGCGTTCAAATGCAATACAATTTTTTGTTTTAAAATAATATAGAAGAGAGAGAGAGAGAGAGAGAGAGAGAGAGAGAGAGAGAGAGAGTAGTTAATAATAATTAAAATTAAATTTAATTTAAGTAATTATTAA
>NW_012130113.1:862340-879616 GCF_000143395.1 Atta cephalotes | reverse complement strand
CTCTACCCTCTGTGTCGTCGTCGTAGCTCTAGANATAGTATAATAATTAATTATATTATAATAATAAGATATACTATAGTAGTAATATTTATTTTGTATATATATATATATATATATATAATATATATATATATATATATATATATATATATATATATATATATCAAGTGAATGCATATTTAATTAATAGATGCCATAAACTGATATGTATATTGCATAAACATCGCATCTTACATATTCTGAGGCTAATATTAATAGAACTTTTACCGAAGAACTCAGCCAAACCAGTTTTAATATGATTTGACAGATTTTAAGAATTAATTTGATATTTGTTATTCGCAATCGTGATTCTATTGAGGAACTCAAATAAAGTTTCGAGACTCAAACTGAATTTTTTTTTCATGATTTAATATGAAATTTAAAAAAATCGTATATATACATATGTATAATAATAGTTTTATTTTTTAAATCTAACATTTTTCCAAAAATTATTTGAAAGTAATTGTTTAAATAAGTTTAAATTAAGTGAAAAACTTTATGGATTTAAAATCCAATAAATTTTTGAGGCGTTCAAATTGAAATTAAAATTAACTGTAAACTAATATTCTTTATCATGACATTTTATATTATAATTTTGAATGTAATAGTTTTGTTTTGCAAATTGACATAGCAATTTCTCAGCTATTTTTAACATCGTATTTTAAAAGATAATTGTGCGGAATATGCATTTTTCTATAAACATAGAAAAACATCTTTATTGCCTGTAAATGAAGTACATTTATTACGCACTTATTAAAAAAAAATTGCGAAGATTATTTTTTTAAACGTAATCTGCTAATAATTTATTCGGTTATGTGTGGAACATTTCACGAACGATAATGTACTTCGAAACGAAGCAGCAAAATTGCTAACAGTGCCCACGGCATCGATAAAGTGACGTTCTAAGCTTCGCAAAAGTCATTAGTTTCTCTATTCAATTAACTTCTTCGTTGGCGAAATTATTAACATCGAAAATTTGCATTTTACTAGACAAACGTGCTTACGCGCTCATCCTCCGCGAATATAAGCGCAAAGGAGTAGTCGAATTTTCATTCTACAATCTCTATTTATATCCAATTGTATTACTAACTATAGTTGAATTTATCTGATAAAAAAAAAATGAAGATTTTAAGGATTATATGGTTGAATAATGATTTTTGGACGGATTTAATTTATTCCTATAATGTTTTCCATTATTATTAAAATTAACAATGTACAAATTAATGAATTTTTTCCGATCGAGTTTTTAACTAAGCAACTTTCATTTCTGCTTGAGAATATTTCATATGAGTCATATTTAATATCGCATTTTAATATAATATCGCACACGCATTTTTGTGTAAAATATTATTTTATCTTTATTATTTTCTTCTCTCTCTCTCTCTCTCTCTCTCTTTCTCGTGGTAGTATTATTTTTTGTTATATTTATTGCATTATTCTGTATTATATTCTACGTTATTTTACTTCAAAATTTTGAAAGTAAAAAAAAATTATATGATTCAGTGCCTTTAAAGTAGAAGGAGGAGAATGTAATGTAAATTGAGCATAAAATATCCGTCCTTCCATGATCAGACCGCAGAATGACGTTCCAATTTCAAGAGAGAGATATTCAAATTCTCATATTCTCTTATAACGTGAATTTATACGAACATCATTCATTTTATATTAATTATTAGAATTAATAATTTCTTATTTAGGCAATAATTTAAAATACTTAAAAAAGTAATTAAAAATTAAAATAATTAAAAGAATAACTAAAAAAAATATTTCTTAAAAATAACTTCTTTAGATCTTTTATCTTAGATCTTTTATCTTAGATCTTTTTACGCATACATCTTATACAATATAACTTATTTTTGTTACATCATATTATACAAATAACATTAAAATGTAAAGTTAAAATAATTATCTCAACAAAATTGCTAGAATACGTCTATTATTTTCTAATGTGATGTTGAAAAGCAGAGTACGTTTCTTCCTTCAGAATCCTGGTACGCATTATTCGTTTGTTCTACTTTTACGAGTGTGTCAACATTGAATTACAAACGAGATAAAGTTTCCGAGATAACTCGGACGGAAACTCGTGCGTTCGGGTTTAACATGATCATGAATTTCTTTACAATTTTTATGCTGGGAATGTCACAGCGCTCCAAATGCCACGTGTATCGAAAAGAAACAGGCGGAGCAGCGGCCGCTGATGATCTACTGCGAAATTTTATATCGAACGAGGCGAATTCACGCTGTCGTCGGTAACACTGGTTAAAGGGATCGTTAATTAACGTACTTCTTTAATGGTCGATCGATATTACTTTATAATTGGAGTTAATTTTCCGGCTTGTGGACTGTTGCTGCCAGCTATGGCGCAACTTCCGAAGGTAAAATATTAAGTAGGGACGTGATTGAGGTGAGATTGCATGCTGGGAATACTTTTATAGTTCCCCTTGTACGATGTTCTTTTTACATTGTCGATTAATGCACCTTGTGTTTCAAGGTAATCCCGTTTTCGGATTATTACAGTCGATTGAAATTTATTCGTGTAACGCACGCGTAAAAATTACTACTAATTGATGCTTCTCTGCCGTATAGTTTTACAATATTATTATTATATATATTATATATTCCCATTACACATTAAAAAAGAAATAAGAAATAATTATCTTGTGAAATTACTTCTCTTTCTTTTCTTACTTATATTATTTTCTCTGCTTTTATATAATTCTGAATGTTATATTTGAATCTACATGTAAACAAGAATTTGATTAAACAATATTAAATAAAATAATACCTTGAATGATCAAAATTCTTCAAATTTTTAGATTGTGATATGTATTTTATAACAAATAGACATATAATAATAATTTTGAGAAATTATATTACCATATATTTTCATTTATTCTTTATATTATAATATGTTTCACTCTTGATTTGTATAATAATTTCGTAAAACGTGATATCATACGTAACAAATATGAAAGATAATTAATAATTAATAAGCATTGAACTGCGGCGGTTTTTGTGAATTGCGAACATCATATTCACTTTCGTTCAAATTTTACGGCATTGAGAGAACCGGCGAGATTAATTTTCATGGTTGCTCGATGTGCTCGCGGATAGAACGAAGAATGAAAACCTCCGGTAAAACTAGTTGTTCGACAAAAACTAGACGCTATTCAAAGGCTGTTTGTAGCACTCAGCGGGACCGACGAGAGAGTGAGAGGACGGACGAGTTGCTCGCTCGCCCGCATTTCAGACTTCAGGAGTAGAATAGAAGTAAAATAAAGCAGATGCGTGCGTTGGGCGCGACTCAAAGGTTCATTTCGACGAGAAAAGAATGAATATCAAGACAACCAGGACAAAATGATTTTGCGAGGATAGACTCCACGGTAGTCAGCCTTAAAACCTTTTTTTGAAGTTCATGATCTGTGTTTGCGTGCGAATCCCTGAAAATTATACTTTTTTAAAGGTATATAATATGTTCGTAAAAAACATTTGATGCTTTTAGTTTTTCGATGAAAAGAAATATACAGGACATAAATAACCCAATCGTGTAGTGTTCTAAGGGTTTATACAGTCATTAAAGAATTATGCATTTAAGAAGGTACTGTTGATTTTGAAGAAAATGATATTAATGTTCTTAAGGAAGATTTATGAAGTAAAAAATTAGTCTTTTTATGTATCTGACTAATTTTTGTCAGGTAAACATCTGATCGGTTAGTACTGCAAGTATATTTTTTTAAATTATAATATTTTATTTATTAAATTATTTTATTAAAAAGTCGATTCTATAAAGTCAGTTTTATTATAAGATAAGAAAGTAAAACTGTTCAGGTGTATATTATCAGAAATTTTTATTTTTATTTAGAAAATAAAAATTGTTTTAAAAATCTTTAGATTAATTTTTATTTTAAATGCGACATTGTTTTATGCACGCTTATATTAAAATTGAATATTAAAGGGATGTTCCAATAATATATGTATTTTTCTACGTGCATTTATGAGAAATATATAAAATTGAATGAGTAATATTTTTTCACTACACATATCTGAAATACATATATGAAAAGCAAAATGCATATGCATGTTTGTTGCATTATATAAAAATACAAATAACGCGAAGATTTATAAAAATTACTTTATAGAAATAATAGGCATTCTCTTTATGATCCGTTTCTACCAGCACTTTCACGATATCTGCCCGAAATAACACTCCATTTCGAAGACAACATAATCAGAACGCAAGCAGATCAGTTTATATATAATTATAAATTAAATTGTAATATTATAATAATTCTGTAATATATGTAGAGTATATCGATGAATAGAGTAGTATTACGAAACGTGTCATATTAATTAATCATAAATTAAACAGGGCACGTACTGTTTGTTTGGAATAGATTCCGCTCGAAATTATTCCGTGTTTTCCTTAGGAAACATAATAACAAAAAATCTAAAGAATAATTGAGTGATTCCGATCGGAATCCATTAATTCGAATAATTACATAAATACATACTTAGAGTACGGTTTTAAAGTGATCTTCGCGTAGATGCTGCGCGAGGGAATGTTAGTCATCGTCGTCTTCGCAGCGATATTTAAATATACACAAGTTATTTAACCGGTTCGATAATACAGTAAGATAACATAAAACGAGTTCAGATCCAGCTTGCGAGAAAACACGAAGTTCTAGCAACCTACGTCTTGTCACGCTGCTTTTTAACTTTCGCGTCCACTCAATATTTCCTATCATCTTCGTACTCGCTATCGGCACACGTAATCTTGTTGATATGCTGAACATCTTAATTATATCTCTACGGAATGCCAAAGACTCATTGTTTCTTTTTCTGATAGAATCATTTACCAATCATAAAATTAATATTTTTATTTATATATTCCTCTTTCTAAATTGATTCTTTTTCTCTTGAAAAATCTGAAGAATCTTAAGAAAATCTATTTGGTTAATGGTTTGAATATCACGTTAAATATAAATTAAAATATTGCAAAAGTATATGTTAAATTTAATTTCAAGTGGTAAACGCACCGCGAGAATCTTATAATAGAGAATCTTTTGCAATGTTGCAGTCTGCGTGGTCTAGCGGTAATTTAATTATCTCTTTGAGGGTGTTTTCTCCCACATTGATAAAATGGTTACGATCGATACCTCGGCAAATCGTTATTGGTATCGTTACGGTCAGTTCACCCGCCTTTAGTGCCTACTGATAGTATCGACACAGTTTCGTTCCTGCGGCGAAGAAAGACTGGGACTTCGATTAACGATTGCACGAGTGCACCGTAGCGTGGAGCGATCCGTTTCCTCGAGCCAACCCTGGCCTTCTTCCTCTTTGGCGGACTAATCATAAATCTCGTTTTCTTTTTGCCTCGATGCGTGTGTACTCACTTGTCGCATATTGCGCGATTGTGATAAGGGGGGGGGGGGCGAGAGAGGCAATAAATATCATAGAGAGAGATAGACGAAGATAGAGAGAGGAATCAATTTATTATTCCGAGGCAAATATCACTTATATAATAAGATGATATATAATAAGATGAAACGCATTATAATAATAAAATAATTACGCAGCATAAAAGATTCTTAAAAAATTTAGTTAATATTTAAAAAGCCATTAAGTGACAAAATGATAAAGATAAATAAGCGAATTGCTTATAACAAATATGCAAAAGATTAAAATATATCATTTTGTACGTATTAATTAAAACATTTAATGACACGTTAAATATCATAATAGTAATAGTAGTATAACAATATATAAAATTTTATGTATATTGTATACGGCTTAAATTTGCTGAAGAAAAATTATATATAGTCATGCATCAATAATTTTATCGTAAGAATGCACATTAAAACAAAATGAAGTTTAATCAAACGTCAAGCTTGCTGCATCAGGAAATTTAAAAAGAACATGGAAAGAACGATTTTGCTGAAGCATCTAAAAATTTAGTTAGATATAGGATAGCAATCATATAACTTTTTCCCTAAGGGGGAAACGAGAAACGTGAACATTTTTATCATTGAAAGTAAAGAAAAATTTTTTCCTTTTTACGTTTCTACCTTAGGGAAAAAGTTACATAATCACTATCCGAATTTGAAAATTATTTTATTGGGCTATGAAAACAATTGCTATTAGAGAGTAACAAGTTTCTATAGAGTATCAAAATTTTTGCAGCGTTGTTTATATAGCTACAAATCTGCAAATTATTTTCAGATCTGTATCTATATAATTTTTAAATAATTAGCAAAATTATTCCTTTCGTATACCTTTTAAAAAATTATAAATGTTTCCTTTGTTAATACGTTGCGAGTGAATTACTTTAACAAAATCGTAAAAAAGATGCGGAGATTCCTTAGGAAATAAAACCATCAGGAAAATGCTTTTGTTGCGTCATCGCAGGTATAAAACTATGTCAGAGCTGTCAGTACGCAAAGGGTTAAAAACTGCTAGGGGTGGGCAATGAACCTTGGAGTTACCACCCCGTATGCATGTTTTTCCTATCTCGGCGATTAGCGAACGGGAGGATTGTTCTCCTATCTAGCCATCCGTTTGTTTCTTCTTCCTTTTCCACACACGCGCTCGCAGGACTCGTTTTGCGGTGAGCTCCTCTCAGCTCACCTGTGACGCTCGCGAGCGCGGGGAAGCACGCATGGTTGAGTCGTCTAAGTGTATCCATGGTGGAAGTCTAGTTCCTCTCGGTCGATCCACCTACCTACCACGTAAACTCGTCACCGTGACGCACCACACATCGGTTCCTTCGTTTCTTCCTCCTCCTCCTCTTCCTTTTCTTCTCCCTTCTTCTTTCACAACGTATTTTCTCACGGGCACCGTTGTGTGTCCACTGTTTCGTGTCTTCGGTCAATGAAATCTGCCCTCAAAGTGGACCCACCATTCCTCATTACTGTAAGCTATATCACCATCTCGTTTCCCATAGCGACGACGTACTTATGTGACCGCTATATTTCCCGCGTGTTTCCTTTAGCGACTGTGTTACCGTTAGAAAAGCAGAGATGTAATTCATAGATTTAATAGGACGTTCTAATGTGCACGCATGAGTTTCTCACGTTTATAACTGGAAAATGGCACTAGCACATTCTATTGATTTGAAGATCTGAAAAAATTTTTTTTTGAAGCTCTATATATGATATACTTTATTCGATAAAAACAAGATAGTATAAACAAAATAGTCATTCCATAAAATATTTTTAAATAATTCATCTCCAGACTTAATACTTTTTAACGCAGCTGATGCTAAAATCTGTAACACAATTATTGACGTTAGGTCTTCGAAACTCATTTAATTTATGTTAAATCAAGGCCAATAAAAATCAGCAGAAATATATGTTTTAATATAAATAAATGGTATATTTGATAAAATTTATTAGTGCAGAATGTGTCAATCTAACTAGGTCCTCATCAACTGCCAATATCAATTTAAATAAAACAAAATTTTAATAACCGCAATATAAATATTATATAGGGAAACGCATAAATGGCACTAAAGATCGTTCTTAAATTAATAAATTAAACGATATAATAACTGATACAGCTAATGATGTTGATCTAGTCAGATTGAAACGTTCTGCATTAAATATACACTGTTATTAACCCATTTTCGTTTATTTGCTTGGTTTATTTTCCTTTTTTATTATTTACAAGCCATTTTAATTTTATTTAATTTATGTTAATTAAAAGAAGCAATTAATTAATTTTAAGGAACTAAAGTGACATAAAAATGAATAAATACTAACTATATTTTACTAAGAATAATTCAAATATGCAGATGTAACATAAATAAAATTAAATTGTTTGGCATTCTTGACAAAGAGATTTATAATTAAATGGATCCAATAGACCTAGTTTCAACTTCGAAGAGTTAAATAGAGTTTCTAAAAATATAATTTTGATCTTCAAATTACGCGTATTGTCGCGAACGAAATAAAAGCCATCAGGTCTTACCGAACGCAACTCTTCTGCCCACTCGGGAAATTTGTCGGGCGTTACGGACGCCCACACGACAGTAACGACGAGAGTAAAGCCTAACTACAATAAAGCATCCTATCGATCCTCCAACGCAGCGAACGAAGCGGCAGCGAGAACCGCGAAATACGAGACACGTAAAATCTGTCTCTGTGAAGCATAATGCGACGTATTTTCGCATCATTTAACGACAATACTTTCTTTTCCCGACGTCGGATTATTATCTTCGCCAGCGGACATTCGAACGGCTGGTGAGTATGATCGCCTACATGAGTTTGCGACATAAGATTTGTAAACGGAGACTGTTTGTGTGACCGTTGATGTGTACAATGTGCACGAGGCGTAGAGAATATAGTTGATGGTACGGCCGTTTACGCTGCATAGCTAGGTATCTTTTTAAGAATGGCAACATTGTAAGAATTCCACGATCAATCTTTAAATAATTAATCGTTATTACGTTAGCTTCATCTCTCAACAGTCCTCATTAATCGTGTGAATCGTTCTACATGACATTAATGAGATTAACAAAATTCTTGAATTCCAGTGCTGTACCGCGTATCTTATACGATCTCCATTATCGTTTCTTTAATCCTGTGATCACTTCAAATTTCCGAGCAAATTAATGTTCCTTCGACTAGCTCAATGAAGATTTTTTCGTACAATAAATTTTGTTTGATTCTTGATAAACTTTGTTCTTAAATTACAGAAATTAGTTAATTAATTGCAAAATGTTATTTTAGACTGATTCGAAATTGTGCATGTACAGCTAAGAAAATAAGGAAAAATGCAAATATAAATAATGTTAAGATAAAACAGATACCTTGGTGCTTCATTGTAGAGGACAAGAAATATATTTGAAGATTGTGCTAAATTTATGGATGGAGATTGCTCTATATACTCTATAAATATAAGCAACTTGCTTGTTATAACTTATCATGATAATGAGACTACCGTTCCTCCTTTTTTGATAAAATAATTACTTTAACTTTCTAAAAACATTCAATGAGCAAAAAGGGAATTTCAAGTAGAAAGTAAAGTTCATTACTGAGCACTGACTTAAAAATACAAACTATTTTTAATCAGGATGTATATATTACGTATTTTTTAACAAAATTAAAAAATTACAGATTTTTTTAATATCTGATATTTGAAAATAATAAAAAGTTTGGTAGCGATTTAGAATCTGAATCAAAAATTATTTTAATAAGTAGGCATGTTTTTTTAAAAAAATAATTAGGTAAAATAAGGAAATTTTCATTTAAATTATAAAACTGTGTTATTAAATATAAATATTGGTCTTATTACATATATATAATCTTTTTATATGTATGTAACATTCATTTTTACAAGTATGAATTTCCAATTCCAATTACTTTTTCAGAAACTATATATATCTTTAATATATAAACAATCTAAGATTTTCTTTCGAAACATTTAATCGGAATTTTTCGATACACTAAAAAATATATTAAATATTAACAAATCATGTTTGAACATAGTAACTGAACATTTAAATATTAAAGTATATTTATTTGATACAAAAACCATTAATTTGGTTGACGCTATTCAAATATACATACACACACACACACATTTTAATA
The DNA here is from genome assembly GCF_000143395.1 of Atta cephalotes. Classification (NCBI taxonomy): domain Eukaryota; kingdom Metazoa; phylum Arthropoda; class Insecta; order Hymenoptera; family Formicidae; genus Atta; species Atta cephalotes. The sequence goes on along the minus strand of NW_012130113.1, from coordinate 869,990 downwards.
TATATATATATTAAAATTTAGTACATTTTTCTCAATGTATGTTCATTCAGTTTTCATGATAACTGTATGTGTGTACAATTGAGTGATTATTTTAAATTTTTCCTTTATTCTTACAAGTGCTATTAATATATATTCCTCTATGTTTTAACCCTCAGTTTTCAGCATTGTGTATGCATATCGCTTTTTCGAACTGCGAGTGTCACAATGGAACACAGGCTGGCATTGGGAGTCGAGGTTTGCCGATAACTTCGACGTATAAAGTCAACATTAAACGCGACAACGTATAATGGCGTCAAATGAATTCGCCATCGTAAAGCCTTCGCCATATTAAACCGTCGACGTATATTTCCCATGTATTCGTCGTGCGTGCCGCGGTAACAAGCGGATGATAAAGAAAAGAGTGCGTAAAGCGCATAGAGAAGCGACCAACGACGGTGAGTGAGCGGCATAATGGGGCGTCACAGCGGATCTTTCGATGACGTTGCATCGTCCGCCGAACCGAATAGCGAACCGGTTAAATGGAACGCGAACGCTATTGCCGTAATATCTCGTCGAAATCAGAAAAGCCAGAATCTCGCGTTTAATTCCAGCGATGCCCCGAAGAGAGAAGCGATACGGTACGAAACTAATGGCAGTATCGATGCAAAAGATGCTAGGAATGTTAGGAGAATCAGTTTTGCATTAAGATCCGAATTAAAACTATTACACTTGCGTTTTAATGACGCGTTAATAAATTGGGAGAAATGCGAAACTTATTGTTTTAAACGATGTACAGCAGGATTTCCTGTACCTATTGTTTTGCTTTTTATTTGCGGATAATTTCGAACCATTTTTTAAATGTAGAATTCAATCCACCTTTTTTTTAATAATCTTTGAATTTTTGTTATTGTTGTGCCGTTTTCTGATTTTTATTAAAATGCTCTTTGTTTTAACTTACAAAAAAAAATTTATTTCCCAACATTTTTATTAACAAAGACATAGTAAAAAATCTGCAAACAAATTTAATTCTAATTAACTGTAAACAGAATACTGTTAATTCTAATTAACAATTTGATGATACTATTTGCGTTTTAAAAGAGATTATGTGAACACGTTATAGCGATTATTAGCGATAACTTCTTTCATGATGAAGCACAAACAGTGAAACTTTGTGATTGAAATGAAGAAATAACAGTACTAGGAAAGTTATATAAGGTCTGCATAATAACACGCTGTTATTATCGTGGAAAATGAAGCATTCTTGTCTGTTATAATATTCTTGTAATTTATATTCAAGGAAATGTAACACCGTGCTGAAAAACTTTTGTCATATATATTTTTAGTAGTGATTAGTAGTAGTGATTAGTATTGGAAAAAGAAAATAAGATTAGTTTTAATATATTTTACATTATATTACACATATATTTAATCTTTGACTAAAATGGATCATTTGAATCCAAAGCAAAAATTTTTGACGATTGTATAGTCGGTACAATTAATACTATGAGATTCTAAAAAAATTGTAGGTAAAGAAAACTTTAAACTTTCCTTTCAATCGTTGTAAGGCGGAGGTTCATTCTGTATTTTAAACAGGATACTTTAGAACTTGGGTATAGTTTTTATAGCTGTAGGATTAGCACAGTGTCAGACCGAGTTACTGCGCTCGAACTTACCTTAGGAATATCTTCTGCTTGCATGTATAATGTCGGAGCACGTTTCACGCGCCTTCGCGCGAGCATAATCAGGCTCGATAGCAGAAATCGATAGTGGCTGCGAGCGGCCATCAAGTCGACCGCGAAAGGGGTAAGCACGGCAGGTATATATGTGGTTTGTTAAAAATCTCGAATCGACAAGCATCGGATGCGGAGTGGTTATCGACTCAACTGCATTCGCCGCATTGAATCGTCGCTTGTCGAGGAACGAGTTCGCTGAGGAAAAGGAAGAGTCGAGAAAATAGGAAATGCGCGACTATAAAGCGCTTACACGTGACATCGGCTTTCTGCTCGACATAACTTTCGATCGAATCACACAAATCGATTCCCATATAGCGTTATCATCCGACTTTACAGTTCTATGCTAAATTCCGTATTTGGAGGTAACGGCCGCTGGCAGGTCGGCATGATTCGCGCCTGTAAAAATCAACATAATTATATAGATTCCGGATCGAGCACGGCGAGCGAGAAAATTTATGTGAAAGGAAATTTTCAAAGTGCTTTAAATCGAAGCAACAGAATTGACAGGTGGGCGTATCTGAAATCCGCGTTCTACCAATAATAACCACGAGTTCTTATCCGCTGATGGATCTCAGGAGCACTGAGAAGGAAGATGGTAATCCACGCCGTCGTGTCGAGGCGACGATCCATCACGGTGCGGTGGTTAAAACGTGACGGATAGGAACGAGTAGGTGGATATATATGAAATTTTTCAGCCGCGGTAAGACTTTTATCTTTCTCATTCTGTGAGTGAAGACGCAAATAACTGTTACGTTCCCTTGAGATGTCAGATAGAAAATTAAATTACGCCACTGTATACCGTATATTGATCATCAGCATGTCACGCTAATAATCAAATTGTAAAAACAAGATCGTTAGGAAGCTAGGTTAGAACGAATAATTTTTTGCGAACTTGACTGACAAACAACACTCATTTATAAGCACTGAGAAAAATGCTTGGTATAAATTATTATTTTGCTGATATGTAAAATTTGATTAGACTAATTAAATCAAATTTTTTTTATTAGAATAACATAAATTTTAAATTAAAAAAATAAGAAAATTTTGTTAGTTAAATTTTGATTAGAACAATACAATTTTTAAATTAAAAATCAAAAAAATTTTGTGAATTATATAAAAAAATCATATCAAGCACTTTTTCAGTGATAGAGATTAATTATTTTTAATTCAAATTCTCTGTTGAATCCTATTGGAATCCTATTTGTTCACTGGCTAATATGATTAAAAAGCTCTAAGAAATAAAAAATAAAAAATTTTCACTAACAAATTTTCATAATCTTGAATTAACAAATGAGATCATCAAATATTAGAGAAAAAATTTTTTTAATAAAATGCAAAAAAATAATTATATTTTGATTCAAATAAGATACAGATTAGCAGGGTTAAATAATATCTTTAGATGCCATGAATGAATGACTTATAAATCTTAAGACTATACTTAGAAAATCTTACTCTACAAGAATCGACTATCATAGGACTATGAATATCAGGCAGATTCCGAATAGTTGTTTCGTGAAATCACCAATTAAAATCTGTTATTTTCAATTGAAAAACATGAATTGTAATTGTGAGATCTACTTAATTCTGTATTATATAAATACGATATAGAAATATATTGAGCGTGCAATGGAAATGTGTTAAGCTATCTCACATAAAGACGATAATCAACAACATTTGGATATTGAGTTGCACGGCTTGATCAAGATAGGAATTAAATGAGTAGAATCAAGCTCTGTGATGCCTCTTCATCCTCGTCGGCTTTCCCTGATCACTGCGAAAGACCGTACGATTTGCTCTTATCTTCGCTGTGCCCCACATTCCGATAATGATTCTACGCAATCGGCAACCACTAATCTGTGTTTCGATCGCGTCTTTTTTCTCCTTCCCGGCGTGTACCGCACCGTGTTATTACCGGCGGTGGAAATCTCGCCGAACGTATAAAGCAACTGCTCGATGTTCAGACTTTTCCTTCTTTTCTTTCTTCGAATCAGGGGCTTTAATTCGCCTCGTACTGCTACCTTGAATGCAAAATTGTTCCCCATTCAAATTGTCGTTCATAATTGATGCAAGTTTTGTTAATACAAGATCATAAGAACGGAAGCGATACGTTAAGTAAATGGGATCTTTATTTTGTAATGTGCAAAATAAAAAATTTTAAATTGTTTTAAATTAAAAAAATTCTGATCCTATTTTTAAAAATATTTTTAAGCTTTGTCGAGAGAGAAACTAACAATCATTTTTATTTAAAAATTAAGTAAGTATCATTGAATTAAGTATGTCTGAGAATGATTAAACTTTTAACTAACTAACTTCTAACTTCTTACGTTATGCTTCGTAACTTCGTTAAGTTATTAAGCTTACGAAAGGAATTGTAAAAGAATTTCTCACAAACTCCTACTAATCCCTAAATCATAGCGAAATATGTAGCTAAGAAACTTTAGATCTCATCTCGATTTAATATAGAGAATATATTTAGAAAAGATAGATCGTTTCAAGTTAAAATCACACATGCACTTCAATTCCAACGCCAAGTCGTAACTGTATCGATTTCAAGAAAATAGAAATTATATTTTCCTCTTTCTTATATATTCACGTAAAATAGAAAAAGATTATTAGTTCACTTCAAGAACACGATTGTCTGTGGTACTCAAGCGAACTCCAGACACGAAAGGAACAAAAATTCGTCGTGGATGTTTGTTTCTCCAGGCTACGGATCTAACGATCGGTGATCGAGAGATCTCGGTAGCGACGAGGCAGCTTGATATTCGTCGGATGCGCGTCGCGGAGCTCGGCCGCGTATGAGCACAGAATAAATTATCCCGGTGTGTCGGTCTGGTCCCTCCTGCGACTTCTCTTCACCTCTCTCCCTTTTCACTATACGTTGTTCCCTCTCTCTTCTTCTCGACGTCTATTTTATTCCGCCTGCTCCCCGCAATCACTCCCCGTTCGTTCATCCCTCTCCGTCTCGCTCGCTCCCACCGCCGGAGTGTCTATAATGACTCCTCGTGGTGGGACGATACCGGAAGTGAAGTCAGAACGGCGGAACCACGACGTTCACTCAATGGAAAGTTTGAGCTCCACCGGCGCGAGCTGCTCTAAGGTTGCTACACACGCTCGTCTCTACTCTAGCGAGCGTGGAAGAAAAACCGCTTCTTTCGACCGATGCGCTCGGCATTCGCGCGAACACAAATCACGCGCGAGCAGCTGCCGAGGAAAAATCGCGAAGTGTCAATATTTCGTTCTCTCGACGAGGATCATTGAAAGTGCGACGTTTCTCGAAGAAAACTAATTGGATACTCGGAAGTGAAAGCTGCAGATTTAGAAATAATATTCAGCTGAATATCTAGCGCGAAAGGAAGATTAAGAGAAGAAGAATCGGGATAAAGTAATCCGAAGATTCAGAAATAATAATTTGAACTGATGAAGGAATTGAATTACAAGTAGATTTGTAGAACGTCAGTTTAATTTAATGTGCCGTGTGTTGATTGACGGAATTTCATCGAGATTGATGAATAAAAAAGAAAATTGGACATTAACGGATTTGATTCGGAATAAGTGAATGGTTGAATTCGCTGATTGATTTCTGTTGTACGCGCGAGATTTGTGTATGCCGATCGAAGAAATTTCGATCAAGTGATAGAGAGAATTTGAATAATAGATAGTTTAATGAGAAAGAAAATTTGCAAAATTTAAATTAATGAAGATAAAAAAATCTAGGCATTCTTTGAAGTTGCATTATCGCGGCAAACAAAGTACGTTTTATTGTGAAGCGCCGGAAGTCTCGGGGAGCAGCAAATAACATCGTCGAGTAATCAAGGCAGCGGTTGAATAAATTGGATCGGGGATATTACAAGAACCGTCGAGAGAGAAAAAGGGTGGAAGAAAAAGGATGCATAAGGAAAGTCGCCATTAAGCTGTGGCAAAGAAAAAGCTTTCTCTCCGTGAAAAATAAGGGAAACGATAAATTGGCGAGAGACATTATACATTAACTTCCATTTCGGAAACGGTGCACGAATTTCAAAGTGTCGTATTTCTGATAAATTATTTGGAGTTTTATCTGGAAATTCAGAGAAAATGATCGACGTCGTTCTGTAATTTTCTTTTCGTAGCAAATACGTTGAAAATTTCGGTTCGTCAGCGCGAACTTTTTTGTGGAAACTCACCGAACGAGGAAAGTTATTCCATAGCGGACTTCAAATGCGTTCTCTTTTCGTGCGCAACCGCATGAAAAATAGAGGAGTTTTCGCTGCGTCGAACAATAAGCATTTTCGCGTGAAAGTGACAAGATGATGACGGCCTTTGAGAAGAAAAAAAAAGATCCATGTGATTTTCGTAGGTGAGACAAAAGGTTGTCTGTGAAACGGAAGTCCGTCGTGTAGAAAAATGCTAATTAACCTAATTCCTCCCAAAGTTGCGTTAACAAACTAGCATACATTTCAATTCGTTATGTTATCATCCTGTGTTTCCTTAATTAAAGTGAAATCATTGTTTCAATTACAAAAAAGGCGGGACCATAAATATAAATTAGTGTACCTTAACGAGTAAAGCGGTCACCGTGCGGAGAAATTAGCGAAACTAATTTGAGATAAACTGCTGCAACGTCTTAATGGAGGAGAACTAATGAACTTTGTAATCTTGTAAAGTGCTCGGCATGTTTGTCGCGACAGCTGGCAGTCTGTCATCGCCGGGATTCGCCTTCTCGTGTAAAACAAAGAATTTGCTGACGTGCGACGAAAAGACTTTCAATTTGTACAAGAAATTGCGTCTTAGGTGGTCCCCAAACTTAAGTCGTCGTCAATATAACATCTTTTCTCGTGATCAGGACGGTATATTTTTTTTATGATATGTCAGTTTAAATCTTAAATCATAGATTGACGATTATAGTAATCGGCCCCAACTGTGGGTTGGAGGATTTCATCTAAGAATATCTATTATCCGAAGCTACACGCATTGAGTTGAGCAGATCCGGGGTCTGTCATTGTCGATAACTCGTTCGCTAGGGTGACTATCGAGGGTGAAAACAGGGGACTTGAAATACATTTGTGAAAGTATTCGTCAGAGATGGTCAGCCAACACGCGATGGCCACTACCGTCCGTAAAGTTAAGCAGGAGAATCGTCTCAGGCGGCAGAATCAAAGTCAAGGTACACATAGACACGTGTTGATCTCATATTACTAAATATTTCATGTTTTCTAAGAATATACATGAAAAAAAAGGTTTTGCTTCACTATTTAAAAATTTAGCTAGATACAGATCTAAAAATAGCTTTATTGGATGATCAAAATAATTATGTAGGGGATATTAGATACTAGAATATCGAAATTTTTTGCAGCATTGATTATCATGCTCGAATTTTTTACATTATTTTAATTATTTTAATATTATAGTTCAATAAAATTATATTTAGATCTATATTTGGAAAAAAGTTATTTATATAAGAACATATATATAAATATTATATATAATTATATATAAACGTACATAAAAGTATCCATATAATTATGTACAAAATATATTCATATTTCTTTCCTTTGCAAAATGAAATTATTTCTTGATACAAAAAATAATAACGATAAGAAGAAAATAATAACGATAAAAAATCATTAAAAAGATTATTTTTGTGTTTTTTTCATAAAAAGTCGAGTTTAAAAAATGAAAAGTTGTATAGTATATATTATATATTAGGTACATATAGTATATATTAGGTGTGAGAAAAAGTTTGTGGCATTTTTCCCGTTAGATGGCATTAAAAAAACGCCATGAACTTTTTCCCTAACACCTAATATGTATATTTAATATATTTTAATCGTATATTTATATATATATATATATATATATATAAGAACTTATTTTTCTTAGTTTGTACGTAGTACTTTTTTAAAAGTAAAAAAAAAACTAAACTAAAATAAAAAAATTAATCTTTAGTTTTTAATTTTTA
>NW_012130113.1:856425-862320 GCF_000143395.1 Atta cephalotes | reverse complement strand
AAAAACGTAAACACTGTACTTTTACCTTACACTATATGTATATTATATATTTAATCGTATATTATATATATATATATATATATATATAGAACATTTTTTTCATTTGGTCAGACTTTTTGTAAAAAAAAACAATACAAAAAAATATCTGTTTAATTTTTCTATATGTTTTTGTTATTATTTTTGCTTGTATCGCACAGAAAATTTATTAAAAAACATATATGGACACATTTTGTAATTATATATTTTTATGTGTTTATATATATATTTATATGTATATATTCTTACATAAAAACTTCTTTTACTGGTGTAACTTCTTATATTTTTAGATATTTCAACAAATTCGTTCTTTCCATGTTGATTCATAATGTAACTTACATGTCCTTATCTCCAAGGCAAACCTTAATTGCGATCTAGTTGCACCGAAATATATCATCTCTTGTGGAATTAATGTGGACGTAGTTAGGATGTAGCAGGGATATAATATGACATTAATAATGCAGTACGTGTGTAACTATAATATCATTATGATCATTCTGTTGTAATTGCATTAAAAATATTATGAGACTTAATGCATAAAATGTTGAAAACGAGGAATAAATTGAGAGAAAAAAATATATTAACAAATGTAGGCTTTAATTAACATGCAATAAACTACTTTAATTAGTATCTTATTATCAAATGAACGATAAACTTACGTAAATATTACGAATATTACTGAACGAACGATAGATTTATGTAAATATTACTAACGAAATGTTCATAGTCTTTAAATGCAAGAAACTTATATTCTTTATTCACAAACAAATTTTTATCTATAAAGTACTTTTAATACAGTTTACTTATGTATAATACATATAGCAATTTTCTTTCCCTAGGCGTATTTCATTTGAATAAGTTATTTAACACATTCATGTCACAAGCTCAAGGATATTCCAGGATGCGCCGTGGCGATGAATATATTACCTACTACTTATTTCATATTTTTAATATGTACACATTGCACGTACATACATACTTTCTTCACCGATTTAATTTTAATATATTACCTACTACTTATTTCATATTTTTAATATGTACACATTGCACATACATACATACTTTTTTCGCCGATTTAATTTTACGTCAAAATATGACATGAAAAATTCACAATGTGTGTTAGGAAGATATTTTTTTTACAATTATATTTATGATTATATTTTGTGACTTATTTATTTTAATTTTTCTAAAAAAAAGTCTGAATGATTACCCATTATCATTACGTTTTAAAATTAAAATGGTTTTTTTTATTTGACATTTTTTTATTACTCATCGTACTTCATTTTTTTTTAGTAATGCTAATTATTAATGCTGTATGAAAAATTTCATTTGCATTCGTAATTTCTTTTTCAATACATTTAAAAAATTTTAAATTAATAAATTACATTATATCGCAGTTAAAATATTAAAAGAGCGGTTATGTATTTCTGCAGATGAAGAGGGGCCTTATAAACCAGTGCCACCACCGAAACCGGTGTCGAATAATCAGAAAAATCAAGACGTTCAGCAGGACGAACACCGGGAGCAGTCGGTAGCCGAGCGACCGTCATTGCGAACGATTTCCGGTCCGGAAAGGACCAACGTCGCAGAGGACGGGCAGGTTCGAAGCGCAGCCGGGCAGCCCTTTGCACCGGAATACAGGATGCCACCCTTGTACGGGGAGGAGCAGAGTTCGGGTCAGGCTCAACAGGCGGCCAGTTTGCAGACTCACAGCAGCAAGTTCCCGGTAAGTGCGATAATGCACGTGAACGGTGAAATTATCACACCATTATTCTTATCAATCACTTCCTCGCTGTGATTTTCACCGTTTTTCCGGAAAACTGTAATTACAAAGTGTCAGGTTTTTTTATTATTTAATCTCTCTCTCTCTCTCTCTCTCTCTCCTCTTTCTTTTTCCATTTTTCATTTTTAGTAAGCAATAATTAAAACAGAATGCATTCGTGCGAAAATTCTATTATTTTTACTATATAAATCTTATATTATATTTTAACATTTAAAAAGTATGTTGTTCAAATATACTCGATAATAATCGATATGAAGATGTAAGATAATGATCATTATTGATAAATAAAACAATTAAAAACAGATAAAATTTCAATTGAGATAGATACAATTTATTGCTGATGTTGTCAACATTTTTTTCTATTTTGATAAAGATGTAGCATAATATAAAATTATAATATAAAATATTATAATATATTGTAATATAAAATATTGATCAAATTACGATAGATATATATCTTCCTTCCTTTTAACGAGATAATTATGCAATATGGAAATTATTATGTGCCATTAAGATTATAGAGAACATAAAATGTTCTTAATAATATTAAAAATTAATTAAAATTCATAATTTTTTTTAGTTTAATTTTGTAAATTATAAAAAAAATGTATTTTTATATTGTCGTAAAATTTCTTTATAAATAAACAAAGGTTAATTCTACTTGTATATATAATAAAAGTCAAAAATTATCGAAATCGTACAGATTAAAATCTCTCTCTGCGTAGAAAGCTTCTTTATTCAGTTTTGGAGCTTATCGAGGTTAGTGCACCTTCGCTAAACGAACAGGTCACTAATTATTCTACGAGGGCGAATGTGACACCTTGCTTGTTTCGTGTCGCCTCATATATACTAGGAACAATGAGACGAAAAAGAACAAGCGACGCCGCAACGCATAATACAGACAGTGGTGGTTCTAAATCTTTGCTTTCCCGCAACGTTCATTTATTTTGTGCTTTTACTGAATGCATCTTCTCATATTCTAGTCATGTATCTGCATTCTGTAATAATTTTTTTTCTTTCTGTCATATTCGCTTTCGATGGTTTTTTTTTAATTCTGCTAAAATTTTTATTAAAACGGATACATCGTTAGAGCTGACGCATTCACTTGTTTTAAGCGTTGAAAAATTAAAACGTCTATTTGAAGGATATCATGTATGTTATTTTTGATAAATTAAATTTCACGTCTGGTAAATAGAGGTAAAATTTCATTATTGTTCTCATAACTCTTCAGTTAATTATATTTATTTGTATAAGAGATCAAATACTATTTTTTCATAAAAATAATATCGACGACAATGATATACAACATCTCTTGAAACGGCGTTTTCAATTATTTATTGTATTGAATAGCCTGAATTGTGGTAATTTATATTAAACTGTCCCAAAAGTTTTTTCATTTTTTTACTTCATGAATGACACAATTTACTGAAGTATACAAACCGTTCTATCATTTTTTTCTAGTTCTCTAGAAGCAATTTTTTAAAAGTTTCTTTGATTTATTAGCAAAATGCTTGATTGAGGTAGTTTTTTATATTATTTAAAGAGCTCTCTGAATTTAAAGAGCTCCTTTATCACAAAAAGAATTTTTTAGAGACAGGTAATAGGCAGAAGAAAGCAAGGAGGATGGAGTAGAACATCTCAATTAATCATCAGCAACTTATTTCGAACGACCAAAGACATGCTCTTTGGTCGTTCGAAACAAATTGGTGGTATTTAATTAGAATGCTTTATCCACATCCTCTTTATTCTCCGGATTAGTCATCTTCCGATTATTATCTGTATGTTGTTTCTTTCTCTAAAAAAATTTAGTTTTTTAAACAACATTAAAAAATGCCTCAATTAATATTTTTTCATTGATAAATCAAAAAAAATTTTGAAAAAAAGACATTATAAAAGAAAGATCGCATCTTTTCTCATAATTTATTGAAATATTTACGAGTCATTGTGTACAACATTGTATCATTCATGAAGTAAAAAGATGAGAAGAACTATATATATTTATATTATATGTATATTAGATTGGTCCTTTTAAGATAATCTAATATACATATAGTTATGCAAGTTAATTATAATAAACAAATCATATTAATTTCAAATATAATCAGAGTTGAAATTGATCAGAATACTTGAATGTTTTTAAACTTAAATACATGTTTGTAAAAATTAAGATAAAGGATTTTAAAGTTTAAAAACTCTATTTAAAAGGTCAATTTTTTAATGAAAATAGAGAATATTTATTAAAAATATTTATTAAAATATAAAACTATTAAAAATAATGAAATAATAATTTGTTTAATATATTATAAAATTAATACAGTAATAAAATATAGTACAGATTTAATATACTGTCTTATAGATAATACATTGTTTAAATAAATCTTAATTCTAAAAAAAAAACTTTAATTTAAAACTTAATTATATCAGAATATATTAAATATACAAAATATAGCAGATGACTATTTCTTTTGAAGCTGTCTAAGGAGAAAATCATTTGAGACACGTTAATAAATTTATTATTAAAACGAAAGTAACAAATTCTAGGACACCTAATACACGTCTGTTATAGTAAGTTAGACTTTCTTTCTTTCGAACATTATATTTATAGCTATATCATTGCTTGTACTTTTGATTGGACACTCGTTGATTGTAGAAACTTTGATAGTGTCAGGTGATTTCCCGCTGATGATTTCTTGTAATTATCAATCTGCTGCGGACTTCTGAATAAGGAGATTCTACGCGTGTCTTCTTGCGGAGTTAAGAACAACGAGAAGGAACGAGTAGAATTCACGCTTTATTCGATATAAACGGTTAAGCTTTCTATAATTATACTTGATTTCTTGGACACGACAAACCGGGCTCAATTATAATTCCACTAGAAACTGTCAAAGGGAAATTTTTGCCGACAGACAATTATACTTATAACGAGATGAAATATCTACACACTATACTTCAGTTTAAACGAATATTCAATCACACATTTTTCCAATATAAATCTGGAAGCAATTAAATTCTGCATTTGAGATTTTTTTTAAGATTGCATTAGCTCATGTTTTATCTCGGCCGACAATTATTATCGCGTTATTATCTCTCTATTGAAGCTCGTATACATTTTTTATTTCTAATTTTCTCCATTGTCTATCAAGATTTATCCTTTGATTCTCGTCGCCTGACCTTAGTCAATTCCGACTAATTAGCTGAGCGTAATCACGCGGTACAAATGGCGCGCGTTGATCTTCCGCGTTTGGCGTTAAGAATTAGCACGCGGTCCATGGAGAAATCTTCGGTAACAGTTCGTTGTACGCTAGTTACGTTGTTCTTGGGAAGGTTCTCAGAGGTTCTCTATCAAGACAAAGGGGGCATCATACGTGCGTACCGTTCGCCGGAAGTCGGGTAAAGGGGCTTTACTCGCGATAGCCGTTTAGATACACACCACATTTCTCTGCAAGAATCGGCACAACCGCAGGTGAGAATAAATCGGGACAATCCAGTGTTTTATAGTCTTTGCTATTTCAGCGCCTTTATCACCAATTTTTCACACCACTTATCGTTGGCTCGCGTGACGTCATACATACATACGCACGTATGCATACGGACTCGCTTGATCGAAGAGGAAAATTCTAAAAGCGATACGGCCTATCACGTTTATCGATTACGATAGCTGATTGTGAATCAATGTTAATTAACCTTTTTTTGTTAAATATTATAACGTTGCGCTCAATTCTTCTACAGCATTTTAATTATCGCGTGGCATAAAAGCCTGCGGACTCTGTGCGAATTTCCTTTGACAGAGAAAGAGTGACTACATTCTCATGTTTGGAATTATTATTTCGTGCTTTCTAACAAAAATTCAATTAAAATACTGAGAATTCTGTCTAATAAACTAAGAGATGAACCTATGATTTTTGTGAAGAATTCTTTATCTTTTTATTTTATTTTGAAAAGTATTAAGTAAAAACGTTAATAAATTTATTTTAGATTAATTTAATTTAATCGACTTAATTTTATTTAATTAACTACAGGATATCTCTAATGCATATATATATATATATATATATATATATATATATATATATATA
>NW_012130113.1:833609-855512 GCF_000143395.1 Atta cephalotes | reverse complement strand
TAGTATATACTACTATATATATATATATATATATATATATATATATATATATATATATATACATACATTTACTTGAGACTTTAAGATATGTATAAGATTGAAGGATCCGGTATACCTGTCCACATGCGAACAACAATAGCGATTATGTTCGAGATTATTACCACTGAAAGAACCATCTTTAAAAGACCTCTATCAAAGATTCAATGCCTCTTAAGTGCTAGGTGCAAGAGCTACAGTTAAGAGAATCTAATATCAGGTGCAGTTGTGTTCGGAATTCTATCAGATCCTATTATCATCCCCGGAAGGCATGAATCGATCGGTATTTTTATTCGCGAACTTACGCCTCAACGCACCGCGTTCTCGTGACGCCGTTCCTCTATTAGCACGCTTTATTTCTTCCGCAAAACATCGTACCACTCCGTTGTACCTCGAGCTTTTTTTATAATCCAGCTTTATGACGCAATAAGTACATCGCCGCGCGTACGCGTGTGTGCGTGTGCGCTTGTCGATGAGTGACGTCACTACCCTGTCGACTACCCTAAGCAAGATGCCGATGTAATTACTAAGTCTTTTTTGAAAAAGAAAAATACGCAATCATTCGGAATTATTTCTAGAAGAAAAAGGAAGAATGTAGCATGTTATAAAAAGAAATTGCCCTATGAAGAAAATTAAATTGCGCTATTATATTTTCCAAGTTTTCCGATAAATCTTTTTGTCCTGTATTTTCGCTACGCGTTTTATGTTAAATATTGTCACTTTATTGCCATTATCTTTGGTCCAAACAATCCAAAGTCATATTTACTGTTAAATGCGGAAATTACAAGCTTTTGTTTAATTTTGTTTAATTTACACAAATTCATGTTGTTTATAAAGTTTATAAAGATTTGCGGATTTTCTCCGTGTCCAGATCTATTCTTGGAATGCCAACATTTCATGAATCTTGCACTTTATCAGGGTGAGGAGCAGCTTGATACTTAATTAATATATGTTGTTATTAATTATTTATTAATTTTATTAGCAATTGGAAACTATTTTTGATATCGATTCACAAATTAAATCTTATATCTGTAGAACAGATCCATTTTCTTTTTTAACAAATGAATTGTATATTTAAACAAGCAGATTTATCTATAAATTATTATTATTCACAAGAGAATTAAATAATTTATCTTCACATACATATATTTGTATTGTTAAAACCAATCCTTGTTAAAACTTTTGTGTTGAATTTTTAATGTACGCGAGTTAATTTAACATAATGTGATTATGTTATTTGAATGTTTTAAATCACTATTCAACATTTCTTAATGTTAAAATAATTTATGAATAAATAAAAAAATATCATAAAAATAATATAAAACATAAAATTAATATAATATAAAACGTACATCATAAGCTAAATGAATAAAACATACGTAATTAATTTAATAAACTAAATTTATAAACTTTTCTTAATATAATTTAATTAAATTTATATAAATGTTAATTTTATCGAAGAAATGTGTCTTTCATAATTTGTTTTCAAATTGTTATTTTTGTAATAATTAATTTTTACAATATTTGTATTTATTTTTAATATATTTATTTTGTGTTAAATTAGTATAAAAACTTGAGAGGATCGTTTGAAATATGTGAAATATGTGAAATGTGTTAAATTTAATACAAATTTTTTATTTGCGTAGTGAAACATCAATCACGGTAAATTGTCATCTTATCTTTTACATCATAATTATAGATAAATCATGAGAAACCAGGTGAGTTGTATTTTACAATATACGTATAATTCATATACGAATGCATATATCATGTTTATTCGTTTTATTATACATTCATACATGATAAAAATACCTATCAGTGAAGAATATAAAAAAGCCATACATGATAAAAATACATTGGTATATCACCGTCAGAGAATCGCATATTTATGGATACCGGTGACGTTCGAGGCAAATGAATGTATCAACATTCGGAGCATGATATTCCTTGCGAACCTTCATGTTTTTTCACACTCCTCTCTTTGGTTTCTCACAAAAATTCGTAACCGCACGTCAAGGCTGGACGTCGCGAGAACGATCAAATACTATGCTTATCTCGTACAAGATCGTGATCGTTAATAAAAAGACTCTTGCGTTTTCCGATGCGATCAACGAACGAGAGTCTCGGGGAAGTAAATCTCGTATTTGTGCACGTACGCGAACGTAGTTATGTATCCGCAAGCGTAATTATGCTCGGGGCTTACCTATTCGCGTGCATTTATTTTCCGCGGTAGTAGCTCGTTTCATCACGCTTGCTTTCTTCCGAGCGCGATGCCCAGCGATGCTGCAGCTAGTTTAGTTCAGTGACACCTACTCCGCAGCGTTATTACGCGCACGCAACGAACGCACACGTCGCGGCCGCGCTGTGCACGCACTTTGCGTATCATCGTGCCGTGCGTGCGAACTCGCCTTCGATACGGATGCTCCGCCTGACGTAGACGCGACCGAGAAAGCCGCACGGAAAATCTCTCGGCGCGCGATGGCCGTCTGCATATCATCCATCTGTTTTTGCTCTGTTTACCTATGTAGGTGCATATAGCGCGCTTCTCAGGACACGCTCGGTTGCGCACGAGCTAAGAAAAGAAGTTTATCAGCGGATTAATTTGCTTTAACGCGTTAATTATCCTTTGAAAAGTAATTTGAACAAATTGCGAGATTAAAAATTAAAGTATAAAAATTGAAAATAAGATATATTATTAAAAGAAATAACAGAACGTAGTTCCATTTATGCGTGAGCTCAGAAAATATAATTAATAATATACGATATAATAATTTATTTTAATATATATTAGGTTGTACTTTTTTTTAATTGAAATAATTTTATAAAAATTTTGTATGTTTGAAATGTATAGCGTTAAGAATTTTAAATTGAAAACTAATAAAAATTTATATGATAAGAAGCAAAAGTGAGCGATTAATAATAATTGTATTATCTAATTACAATAATTTATGCTAAATCTTTTGGTTCTGTTAATTAGTTTATATTAATTAGCTATTTGGAAATCGAATGAATAAGCAATTTATTTGTAATATTCGAAATATATAATAGTTAGCGAATCTTTCTTGAGTAATGTACACTAGGAAAAAAATTTAGTGAAAAATTTCAGCAAAATTTTAATTGAGACAATTTTTAATAGCAATCAAATATTTTGTTTATTCAATAAAATATTTAGTTATTTCTGTATGAGATACATTTTTCCTCTAAATAACAAAAATCTTTATTTATATCAATTAAACAATTTAATTCGCATAAAATTACAGTTCCGCTCAGTATATTTAACAAATTTTTAACAGCAAATTTTTATTTATAGAACAAAATATTATTTCTAATATTTATATGCCTCCAGCAAGATTTGGAAAGATAACTATTTTGAGCAAACGTATAATTTTCTCTTCCGATTACAGATAGAACGCGAGTTGATTCTGTCGTCAGGAGACAAGAATTCTAAGATCCCTATTCTTCACGAGTACAAACAGAGGACCGCCGGAAGAGTCGCCATCGCGCCGGATGCGCCGATCAAGCAACAGGCCTGGGTTCAAGAAGTAAGTCCGATCTTACTTGATAATTCACGGTGGATAAACCGCGCTGATTTCTTCGCGTCTTTTCTTCCGGACAATAGCGGCTAGCGTAACGAGATGCTTGGGTCACTTGTTAGTGCATTCTCTTCCTTTTTGTGTTTCTCACTTATTTGCGTTCTCTTGTTATTTAAAGTATATAAGTAATATACATTCTTCGAAGTAAATATAAATAAATATAAATAATAAACTAAAAATCTAAATGAATAGTAACGTTTCATCGAAGTTAAACTTCTGACGGTAGCCAGAGTAAGGAAGTTTTTTACCTACTTTGAGGACAGGTTTTATTGTCTGACGATTATTACGATGTTACGAAATCCCTCGGTCGTCACGTGTGTGCAACATTAAACGTGCTACCTACGCGAGCGTCAGTAGGCATCAGAAACACACGTTTCTTTTTCCGGTTTTATACCTACTGATATCTTAAGACATAAGAGAAGGACGTAGAAATTTATGTTTGATTGAAAGTAAATGTATAGATGTATTTTATGTTTTTTTTTATAAATTACTTGCGTATATAATTGTTGCGTCGATATAATTGTTGTGATGATTATTATCTGTTCTATTTTTGACTTGTATGTTATATTTAATTCTTTGTTCTTTTATTAAATATATTTTATTCTATTTATTTTCTTGCTTTCTTATTTTTCTATTTTCTTTTTATTAAGGCTTAGCAAATATTTCATATATGCTTTGTAAATATGAAATATTTATAAAGAATATAAGAGTATAAGAAATATTAAATGTTAAAAATTTTCTTGAAAAATATACGGAAATATTTTATTGAAGAATCTAAAATTCTAACTAGATACAAATCTGAAAATAATTTTGTTGGACCACGAAAATAATGTAAGAAAATTATATAGGATGCTCAAACTGATGGTTAGATTGTCAAAACTTTTTGTAACATAACTTATCATGCTTGAGATTTCTATAATTATTTTGATGGTCCAATATCTGTATTTAATTAAATTTTTAGATACTTTAGAAAAATCGTTCTTTTTATATAACTTTTTTTACAAGTTACATTTTTCTATTAATATCAGCATACATAACAGCAATTTAATTTCTTCAATCAAAAGTCATATTTTTTTATTTCATATTTTCAAGTTTGGATTCGTTGCTAATTAGAAATGTCTTCGTACTACTGTGATCGTATTACCGGAGTAAATTACATCCTGCACGATCATCACTGGTAAGATTTGTGTTAACGATGTACCATGAGAAAGAGAGATGACATTGCTGTGTAGTATGACATTCCCATGTACATTAAAACAAAGTGATCTTAAGTTACAACTATAGTACACTAGGTATAAATATTTACGCTGCGAATGGGTCTCTTCTGTTTACAAGATTACACGCTGAGTAAACTACAGTTATTGGTCCTCGGGTAGTCGTTGGCCGGTCCCATTGATCCTAGAACGATGCTCGTTTATGGAATACTTCGAGCATTCAATTCTAAAACAGTGATGCTGCACTGCGTGTACCAACGTCGTAACAAAATAGAAATACTCTCTCTGTATATGCACCTATCTTATGTTCTTTAGTCAACTTTTTTCTTGAAATGATCTGATTTGCGCGAAAAAATTAATAAATTTTTCATTTAATTTCTCAGGAGTTCTTTAAATTCTTATAATGGTAACTTTTTTATTATATTTTTAAACATAACATTTAAGTTTTTTTTTTTTCATTGGACTGTGTGGAAGTTTTAAGGTTTCACACAAAAATATTACGTACCAATATCTGTTTTGATCGGAAAAAAAATGAATTTATTAAAATATTTAAAAATTTAACTAGATACACACACAGATTTGAAAATAATTTTGTTAGATCATCAAAATAATTATGTAACATTTCATATTGATGACAATATTGCAAAAAGTTTTAACATTCTAGCAGCTAGTTTAAACATCCAACATAATTTTCATAGTCCAAATAAAATTATTTTTAACTCTAGCTAGATTTTAGATACTTCAGCAAAACCGTTCTTTCCATGTGAATACAGTCTTCTCCTTCATTTATTAAAAATTTCTCGATTTTTATTTACTATTTTTTTTTCATTCACTATTGCGGTCGTTACGGAGAATAATGCTGTTGAATTTGGCGAGAAAGGACTTGTAGATTACGATACAAAATATCATGCGAGTGCACTGAAGGGATCATCTTTCCGCGATTTCGCACGCAGCCGACGAACTCGATACGCTTCGGCGTGCAGAATGGCCAACTTTCGTTGCCTTTCGAATTACTTAAATCTACTTTACATAATACACATCATCGTGCGACACGACACTTAATCAGCGTCGAACATGTTCGCAGCATGTCGTGCCGCGCGGAAGGTACACCATCCGCTCCGTAGAGACTCACGTAGCTCGTAAACTTATTTCCAGCGCTCTCAGAAACCCTGGGTGTTGCTAACTTCGAGGATTCCGCTTAAGTAAATTTTTCCCTACTTTTGTGGAAGCCACGTGCTACAGCTTTCAGCCTTGTTTTCTCTTTTTAACGTCACGTACGGCTATGCTCTACACTCTACTCCGCTTTAGAGCAATTTTGTTGTGAAAGTTCTTCTTTGTGGAAATACTATGAATTGAAAAGTTCGATCAAAAAAGAGCGCGCGTACATATATAGAAGATGCAGAATGCAACATTATTTTTCATTTTCTCTTTTTATTTATTTTTTTATTTATTTTCAAGTGAAACAACTTTTTGAAAAAGTTACATTTTTACACATATACTTCACATCATTAATTTCTTTTGAAAAATACAAACAAAGATTTGTAGATTTTCAATTGTTGTCAATTGATATAGGAGATGAATGGAGTCTATTAGCAAATTTGATTGGACACTTTAATTTATATATATATATATATATAAGTAATATACAAATTAAATATAAAATACAGAATTATAAAATACAGATTTTATTTAACAATACAATAAAATGTATTGCGGATTTCATGGTTTAATCCATTTTTTTATATTAAACACATATATTTTTATATATCAATTTGTGTGCTTTAATGTGCATCAGTACACTGAGTACATTCAATCGAATTCATTCATCTACATATATATTTATAGATATATTTATACATATCTTATAGGTACTTTTCTCAATTTTGATATAAAGTTGATATTGTTTTTTTCTTATTATATAATGAAAATATAATGAAAATATAATTGGATTCGTCCTTTATCGTCTTCAGTTTTACACCTTCTCTTATACATACATAGATATACAGGGAGTCGTGATTTTTCGAAGTATAGCGCGCCGGGTATGAAAAACTTCGCTTTTATCTTCGGTACGGCTGTAATCCCGGCACGGGATATCAGCGTGGCCATAAGTCAGAGAGCCTTTTCCGTATGCGCAATGCGTGTCCGCAGGGCCCTATGCGTCCGTTGTTATTCCAAGCGCATCTCTCTTCCCGAGAACCGTAGGATTCAGTACGTTAACTTTAAAATTGCCGAGGCAACGCATACCGGTCACCGTGGCCGTTAGAGCTGATGTCTGATGTCCTCCTTCGAAGGGAATAGTATTCGAACCTGAAAGGTCGATAACATATTATTTTATTTTACGATCGCTGTCATTATATAGCCGAATAGAATCATATCCCAACCACATCCCATCGCGTCGCGTCACTGTATTCTTAATCACCCGTGTGTTGTGACACGAGTTTACCATATTAATTTAACGACTTTACTACTTCAGGAAGATAGAAATACAGAGCATCAATATGGTAGAAAGTTTATAGTGTACAATTTATGATGACTAATTAAGATTGTTGATTTCTTGGCTATACATATAAATATAAATCTTACTGATCTCTCGTATAATTAATTCCATAGATAGTAGGTTTTAGAAAATTTAAACATATTTTAACTAAACATATTTTATCTGATTTAATATTGCACGTTCTTTTTGCTGTTTTGAAAGATTAAAATTCTTCTGCAAGACTAGAAAGAAGTTTTAATTACCTTCTTAATTACTGATAAAATATCAGAATTATTTATTTTTGTGAAATTATTGTTTTTATGGTTATTAATAAATAAAACAGTCACTCTCTTTTTTTTTATCATGTGGAAACTTTAATAATATTTCGCGTTTATCCTGCGTTTTCCAATCTTTTAATTTACTTTGGCCAACTATATGTATATATAATCTTACACCTTTATAAAATTTTTATTTTAATGTTTCGTTTAATGTTTGCTAAAAAAGCATACGGTTTTTAAAACATTCCTTTTTGCGAGGAAAGATAAATCCCGAGAATTGCATCTCAACGACATTTATTTAAATTATGAATCCTTTCTACAGTTATAACATAATGGGATAGTTTGACTTTACATAATTTCACGACAGCTGGTCCCCAACTATAATCGTTAAAACTGTGAGGGCTTATTTTGAAGTCGCCGTTTTTATTAAACGATTCTCAGCGAGAAAGCACGTTTTTTGGAACAAACTTTAGATGAATTCCGCTGGAAGTTAGATGACTTTGGGACACTACTTATGTCATAAGTGCACGCTTCATGCTATGAAATGCTTCCCGAAGAGAATCATTTCTGACGAACTGTACGCGAAATTAAGATGTCATATCTCGGACTCACGCTCCTTATTGTGCAATTTCCTGTGACATAAAGAAGGAAAAAGAGATACTGTTATATATTTTTTCCAATTTACTCACAGTAATGATCTAAGTTATCGTTTCTTAAACATTTTTTTGTAGTATAAAATGAATAGTTAATTTCTAACAATTATTTTTATTATTAACAATTATTTATAATTAAAAAATATTTCAAAAATTATTTTGATTGGCATTAAGTCTAAAAAAGACTTTAAGTTAATAATAAAATAAAAAAATAAAAAAAACATCTTAAAATTTAAAGATAATAAATTAAAAGAAAATAAAAATTTGTTAGCACATTCATCTTTAACTCAACGCAATATTTTTAATATACTCTCTTCTGAATCTAAAGCTTGCACTGGAAAAAAAATCTGATTATATTGATGATGATTGATATGATCAGAATCTTCTGCTTGTTTATTTTCTATCAGAAGTTTTTTCCAGTGTTGTAGTCGCTTTTTCTTATACTTTTATTATAAAAGTTTGTATTTTCCCTATTGCTTTTTGACGTACAAACTACGTAAACAATTTTCCTCTAACAGATTAATGTATGCTCCTGGCGAATTAATTTAATATCAACTCGCTAACAACGGAGCGGCGAACTTATTCAATTTTAATTAGACTTCATTTTCTCTCGCGTTTAGATGGTTTTTAATCGAAAGATAAGTTTCATCGATGCCTAAGTGGTGAGTATCAACTTTGCGAGATGTTCGTTTTTGATGCTGCCGATATAATTATGTACTCCTCATTTAACAGCTTAATGGGATGCATCTAACGAAACCGCCCGCACCGCGCTATTACGGAATTAATGAATTTACATAGGACGTTATACGTTCCATAATTTACGCATTTATAGAGGATATTTTATTAACGATGTGTGCCGATCATTAACAATGTGCACTCACCAGACGAATGCGTTTCTTCTTTTTTTTTCAGGGAACTCAGATGCAGGAAGTAAGGCAGGACGGCCAAGCGAGAAACTATCAGTCACAGGACGCCTACTCGTAATTACTTCATGCTTACTTCACGCTTGCATTAAATTACGGTCCTCCTGTAAAGATTCAAGAGAGAGGCCTGTGTGGCTATTGTTTGATCTCAGATATAAGTTCTTTCTTTCATTCTTGCATTTATCTCGTTTATTATACAATCTATGCTAAGTGAAATAAATTGTTTCTCCATTATTAACGGTGATATTAATGCATGAGCAGTATTATCGTGCTTGCGGCGCATATTATAATAATATCGCTTTAATCGCCCTCGAGAGATTAAACTTCCTATTGTACTGTATTCAGATCGTCTAGTGGAGCGGTACCGAGGACGACAAAGATTGACGAGGAAAAGACAAAGTCACTCTCCAGAACTTATCACACGATTAAGGACATGATCTCGAGTCGTTTCGGACCTAGTCGCAAAGACGTCGAGCCGGAACCGGAAGCCAGTTTGAACAACGTCACGGAGGAGCTGCGAAAGTCGAGCAGGAGCATCGACGATGATGATACTAGGAAGAAGGAAGGAATTTACGGAAAACCTCGCGCACAGGAGCCGTCGGTTAATGTGCAACAATATTCAAAGAATGCTTACGGTAAGTTGGATGCGATTGAGCAAGATACTAGTCGAGCAATTAGGCGCGTTAAGGCGCGATGCTCAACGAGGTGCCGTTAATTAGTTCATAAATGTTGATGAATTAATTTGAGGAAAGCCTGTTGAGCGGAACGTTAAATGGTGGAGTTGCATGTTTTATAAATATGAAACGGTGTATGCAAGCATGCATGGTCTGCGTGCATAGCAACACAGGCCTTTCCGCTTCTAGAAAAGCACTAGCCGAGTTCTATTTGCAAAAAAGTTAACATTATGAAATCCATCGCAGAAGAAACACTTCATATCGTTTATTCATTAATTTGTCTACACAAAGTGGTATTAATTAATTAATTATCACGCAGTTGGGAGTGTAAATATAATTACACACAATAAAGTGTAGAAATACATTAAATATTACTATGTAGCAATTCGTATAAAAAAGGAAAGTTGCGAGAGTTCCATTCGTAATTATCTTTAAATGACGACAGCCAAGGTAACCATTATTTGTCACAACTCCTGATTGAAAATTTATTAGATTATACATCTCCGATTTTTATTTAATAAATGAGCTCACCTTGCCACTCGTAACTTATAACTTGTCACTTATAAGTGCACGAGACTTTCCTCCTTTTTACGCGGCATATTATTCGCATTTGCTCATTGTGTAAACCTGTAAATTCACAGTATACGAAGATGAGAACCTTGCACGCGCAATATCACCGCTATTATTTCGCAATCTACCGTAAGCTTTAATACACGAGTAATACCTTTCCGTTTAATCGCTCACTTAAATCGAGATTAGCGGTCGATAAATGAATATTAAATTTCTATAAACGGATGTAAAATTAATGATTCACCATTTTAACCGTCAAATAAAATGAAGGAATAATTTTAAAGTCTTTTATGAGACGAAAGGATGAATAAGAAAAAAATTACGGTCGTCGAGTCGTTGAATATTTAAAAGATGATACACATATATGTTGAAGAAAATCGATTACAAGATTGCATATAGCTTATTCGACTATTTCTGACGATTGTTTTTATGCAAAGTTTTTTTCCTTAATATCTCAAATTTCATTACACTGTATATATCCTTATATCTTTTAGCATTTAAAAGTTTTTCTCTATAATTTTCCTATCCTTAATGTTTTGCTCTCCTCTATAATTTCTATAATCGTAATAAAAATTTGTTCGCACCATACGTGTGCTTCAATGTATGTAGTTGGCACATAAATGGAGGAGAAACTTTCCTTTTAATTAACTTCAGTAGTGCGCATTGCATATTCATACATTTTAGCATTCCTGATAGCGTTCAGAACGAGCATGTACGTATATGATGCAACGTTTCAGTTACACTTCAATATTTGCGTGTGTATTGAAACAGTTACTTCAAATCTTCACATAATACATATAATACATAGATGCATTTTTAATATGTAAATTTAACTAGAAATGTAACGGAAAGATAATATATTTAACAGAGAAAAATAAAATTATTTAAATCACATACAGTGTACAATTTGTGCTGGTATTAATTAATCTTCTTTGTGTAACGAATAGAAATAATATAAAATATTTGCTCTTGTTCAGGTCAGTATGCTCACTCATACGGCTATCAAAGCAATCAGCAAAATGTACCTCTACCAGGCCAACTGCAACCGACCGCGACTATTCAGCCGAATTTACCAGGGCAAAGCGCTCAGCTTCACGTAACCCACCATACTCCGCCAGGAGGAATTCAAACAGTTCATCAAACTCAAGTTCCTGCTTTTGGCCAAACCGCGACAGGTGCGCAGCAGGTGCAAAATGTTACGAGGGAGTATATGGTTCAGACATCGGGCAGTATGACCGGACAGCAAATACATCAAGGAATCCATCAGAATCCCACGCAAGCACAGGTACATTTCAAGATTAAGATGAGAAATGTTCATGTCGATGTTTGATTTCAATAAAACTGGTATATAAATGATGTGAAAATTTGACGTTAACAGTTTCTGTGTTTTCCTGTCTTTCAGAAGTCAAACTGATCAGTTTATGTAATATTCGAATAGAAAAATGATGAAATTATGAATTAATTGTGTATATTAAAATTAAAGAAATTATTAAAGGTAGAATTGATCACAGATTGTCTTCTGAGAGTCGCATGGAAAAAAGAGCGTGACAATTAAATAAAATTTTTTAAATTATAAATTATAAATAATATGAATTAAAAAAATAAAAAAATATTTATACAGATTCTTATTTCTTTAATAAATTAATGACACTAATAAAATTAATGTTACGCTATAAAATAAAATGTTGGTTCGTTATTTCATAAGATTAGCAGAATTTTTTAATCGTTTTCTTTTTTAAGCTCTTCTTTCAAGGATGCAATATTATTCGAGATACTTTGTCTTGAAGTATCCTTAAATAAAAATAATTTTCTTACCTTCCTCTGTTCTCTTAAGCTTTGATTTATTAAAGTACAATTAATTTCATTTAAACTTTTCTTTAAGATAAATTTAAATCGGTTTTTAATAAAAAGTATAATTTATTTCATTTAAACTTTTCTTCAAGACAAATTTAAATTGTTTTCTGATAAGGAAAGATAAACATATATGTTTGAACGAAATACTATTCGCGAATACATTTTTGTGGCATTGCTCCGTAATATCGACATTCTTACGAGGGTGTGGATATTCGTTGCGTGCAGGAAACTCATTGGCGAATGAAAAAATATGTCTCATAGCTTGTCACCTGTCTCTTCGTGACATCTCTTTCATATAAATTTGAATAAAGTAAATTAGATAGTCACATATAGTCAAGTAACAACCAATTATGTTTCGTACAAAAGCTGATTGATATACTCGGAGCATTAAACAGCATAATGTAATATTCGAATGATAACACGTATAACGTAGCTGTGACACGGCTTGCAGGAATGTTCCATCTATAGTATAATGATTGATACTCAGCAGCGTACTAACATTTTAGTTTGTTAAATAACGGTTGGTATAATGATAGTGAACGCGTGCAACACGCGCTATGGAACGCTAAATCACTGACGAAGTGCGCGTATATTACTCATAATGATGCATCTCAACAACTTTCTATGTTGTTGCGTACACGATGGGAAAGATTCGTAAAGAAGTCTGTAAAGTTTACATAACCACGTTGAAAATTGTACGGGATTACTTTTTTTTATAATGTGATCTATGCAATAATGATGATTAATGTTGATGCATAGTATTGTGGTAATTAGAGTAAGAAAAAACCACAAAAGAGAGTCTCAACATGAAAAATAACAAATGTATAAGTAAAATTCACAAAATCTTTTATGTATAAAATTATAAAATATAATTTATATAATTTATATAATTATTAAGTTATTTATATAATTATTAAAATAAAATAAAATTGTGAAATAATAATAATAATTACTAATTAATAATTAAAAATTTAATATTTTAAAATTTTAAAATTAAATTTTAATATTTTAAATAATTAAAAAAATATTATTATAGGACTCCAAAAATAAATTTAATACGAGTAAAATGTGATCCTCTCTGCGTAAATTATATATTTCTAACAGACAGATATAATTCAGTCAATTAGGTATTTATCAAACAAAATTAAAGTAAACTGAACGTTTCGATTCTGAATTTGAGACTTCTTCAGGTCTTCTAAAGTATAAATATATATTATTAGTTTGTACTTGACTTTCACAATCGAAAAAAATTAAAATCCAGAGTTTGAAAATCGAAACGTTTGCATTTATACTTTAGCTTAATTTGGTAAATATCTTTTAATTAGTTGATGTATGACATATGCGCGTGTATATGATGCGAATTGTATCTATTATATTATAAATACATAATTTATGTCCCAACATCCGCGAAAGCTCACATATATGCATTTTACTCATATTATAATAATTATTAAATTTATTATAATAATTGTTTAAACATTATCAATTTGCAACAAAAAGCATATAGACTAATTAAATCCATTTAACAATAAATTATTGTTGACATCTCGATTAAACAATTTAAGGATAGGATATCGCATTGTTACAAATAAATATTTCTGCTTGTGGAATAAAATTACGTAATGCAATAATTAAACTCTAAAAACCGGTGAATTTATTAATAATAATAAAATAATAATAATTTATCGTGCCGATACGCGCGTCTGTAACAGTTAATTAGAACTTAACTAAAGTAGATTTCCACTATGTTATTAGTTCTACAAAAAGTAGATAGGCGTTCACAATTTAACGGTAGCTTATTGTTAACGAACCGGTTGGTTGGTTTAGGGGCAAGGCACGCAAGTGCAAAAACCGCACGGTCTATCCGTGCAACAGCATCAAGTGAGCAATGCGATGTCGACGACGAGTCCAAGTTTCCAGAGTTCTCAGCAGTTGCTTCATCAGAATCAGAACCATCACCAAAGTCCACGATTCGCACAGCAGCACGCTCAGAACATGCATCAGCGTCAGCAATTAATCCAGCAGATGCACCAGCAAATGGCCGGTCAGCAGAGCTCGCAAACTGCAAGTGCGCGAAATATGCAGCAGTCATATTTTCCTAATAGCGTCTCTTATCAGCAGTATCAGCAGGCGCGACAGGCGATGTCGAGGTCGCAGATCGATCTTCCGAGCACGTCAAGACAAGCGCAAGAACTCCGAGTATCGGGCCAAGAGGTTTACTACCATTATGCTCAAGGAAGACCTCGTTATGGTGTTCCTCAGGTGTACATGAAGACAGAGAGTAATCAGGAAACGGAATTTCAGAGGCGAAACTCTGCAAAGGGTATCGAGAAAGCAGCTTCACAGCCACAACTTTGTTATGAAGACGAACGAAATACCGAAGTTTCGAAGAATCCCGGAGAGAATATGAAGAATTTAACAGTAGATCCGTTGGATAAAGAGAGGTAAGACTAAAGAAAATTATTGTACTATATACAAGATTTCTATAGATATAGCAAATTTAACTGACGTAAGATTTTTATAGATATAACAAATGTAAAAAGTATAATATGTTGAAGAGAGTCAAAGTAAGATGGAATATGCTGAGAAAAAGATAATGTATTCAAAACGCGCTTGTATCTAAGTGCGCGCTTTTATTTCTGAAATTCTATAGTATGAGTAACGTAAACTATATACTAAATGCGCGCTAACATTATTATAAGCGCTATTTCTGAATACGTCATAGCGATAGCAAAACTATGTAGGCGACAACTGTACAAGTTTTATATGTAGAATTAATGCACATAATTGAATAAAGTTTATAATTACTATAGCTATAAAATAATTTATTAAATAATATGAATTAAATAATATGAAATAAATTTAACTATATATGTTAATTATATATAAAATTGTAAAACTTGTATAGTTGTCATATTATGTTTTTCTTTGAGTGTGCAGTGTGCTAGAGTTTTTAAAAATTTAGCTCTAAGAATACTATACATTTTAGATATGAGATTACGGTGGAAGATCGGAGTCAGTGTGAACTTGGAAGAAATGGATTACAAAGAAATGAGGAGTATCGACCAGAAACTAGTTTCGGGATTCGAAAAGACGAGACACGAACATCAAAGAGAGAGCAAGAACAAGGATCGTCGGGTCAAGAGGGAGGTCAGAACTCGGTAGAGGGAAATTCTGTGCAAAAGAGAATCGAAGAGTTGCAGAAGAGAACGGAGCAGGAGAGTCATTTAAACTCCAAGACACCCAAGGATGACGCGGACGGCTTAAGAGTCGGTCTAGCTACGAAAATGATCGGCGAGGCATCGAAAAGGCTCGATAGTGGACAATATAGCGGGAAGGAGTCCGTTGTGAAATCAGATAGGAAAGACGATCTGGAGCAGGGTATCGGCCGATTGAAGATTCAGAAT
Source organism: Atta cephalotes (assembly GCF_000143395.1). Taxonomy (NCBI): domain Eukaryota; kingdom Metazoa; phylum Arthropoda; class Insecta; order Hymenoptera; family Formicidae; genus Atta; species Atta cephalotes. Next base: position 839,834 of record NW_012130113.1, on the reverse strand, counting down.
CAAGGTTCAGGCTCGGATTACGACAAGGCCGGCCAGAGTTCTTCGAATGTCGATTCAGGAAGGGGCTCTGCAGTCTATTCGAGCGGAAGACGTCCACCGCCCGATGATCAAACTTTAGCGCAAGGTAAGAAAGACTTTTTGATTTTATCTTGAACTTTTTGCTTGTAGTCATCTTACTACATATATACATACATACATACATACACATACTTACACATACATGCTTTTCGATTACTTTTTCCAGCGTCAGCTGTTTCCTATGAAAGAGTCAATCGATTATAAACTCAATCTTAAACTTTCATTCTTAATAGTCAAACAATAATAATAATAAAAATATATATTTTACGATTTTTTAATATGTTATTTCAATTTTATAAAAATTATTTTCTGTTATGATAAAATTTAATTTTTCTTTTTTTGTTGTGAGTTATTTCTCTCATTTATTAAGAAAAAGTTGTTAATATTTGCTTGCTACTTAGTATTTGTAAAAATATGAATTTACAAAAATAGTTATATGTTTCACAAAAGACTTTTTATTATACATCTATTATTAAATCTTTTATTAAATAGATCAAAAAATGATACAAATTATTGTATTTTTAAAAAAATCTTATAATTATATATAATTGCCTTATTTATTTATATAATATGGTAAAAATATATAATATATAATATATATAATATAATATTGTAAATTGCATTTGATTGTAATTGATTACAATGCATTATTTTAATAATAAAGACAAGTAAGCGTTATTTTAATGAATTATCTTAAAAATGATAGAAAAATGATGATACTGTAACTATGATGGTTATCTTTATACGTTCATTTTTTATTCTTATTATCATTTTTTATTTTTATATGTATGTATTATTTCGTGATTTATTAGTATATTAGTATATTTAGTTTAGTTTAGTTATTAGTTTATTAGTATATTATTAATCATAATTCATTTTTTTTTCGAAAAATTTGAAGGTATTAATTGTTCTGTTGAGTATAATTATCATTATAAATAACATTAAGATATTAATTGTTGTATGTGATTTGTATCTCTTTGTTTATCTTTCTCAGCACAAGATTCCGAATGGGTGGACATAGTGGAGTCAGAGCTGAGGAGTATTTTAGAACCTAGAGATGTTCCAGCCATGGCGCACTCCACTCTGTCCGAAAGTGTATCCTCGGTAACGCCGCCTCTGCCACCATTGTCACCCCATGACAGCCCACGTACGCCGAGAAATCGATACTCAACAAGGTAACTCAACTTCAAACAGGTCTCTCTTCTGCAACCGGTGTTACTTCCGGTCACCGCCTCGAGTCACTTCCGATTCTGTTACCTTCCTCGTATATCGAAATTCCGATATCGATGTCTGGCCGAAAAGTGGCCTCTACAATATTAAAAATAAACGCCTCTCTGTTGCAACTTTGTAAATTGTTAGTTACACGAGACTCGGATGCAAGATGTTAATTTGAAACGTCAATCTTTAATTATTCTTTCATTATTCTTAAAAAAAATAATCTCACACGATTTTTTAATAAAATATTTTTACAAAACAATTTTTAATTATATAAAGGAATTTTATTCTTATGTAATGTTTTGGTATTATTTCAAATATGAGTGTTTTTATAGTAAACTAACTAACTAGATAGATATGTCTTTGTTTTAGTTTACCGTATGGATCAAAACCAAATTATAACGATTACAGTAAGGCTATGGAAAAGAGAGGTTTTCCGAGCAGCACAAAACATCGTGGCGCTTCGACGTCTAAAAAGGAAGCTGCGAAAAAAGTTTTCTCACCGTGAGTATTTCTTTAAATATAAAATTTTTAATATAAATTTTTAAAAATCTTTTTTTAAATTTTTTAATCTTATTATATATTTTTTTAAATACGTAATGCATATAGAATTTGTTATCTTTATATAGAAAGAAATATAATTGTATAAAAATTATAATTAATCATTATAAATAACATTAAATTTTTTATGATCAAATTCATATTAATAATTCCAGAACGGTTAATACTTAATTTTTATACTTACTGTGAGTTTTAATTTTTTGAAATTTAATACTTCTGTAATATCAATACTTGCACTTTTTTAGTTTTTGGAGTAGAAGCTGCTGATTTAACATCCACCACAACAGGACTTGATTTAGATTCCATGTTAGACAGAAGCGATTCTGATCTCAGTACTACTGATGCAAGGACAATTAGGAAACAATTGGAAGGATTAGAAAATATGTACAGTGAAGTAAGTGTGATATTATTTTAATAAAATCATTTGTTATGTTACTATTATTATTTTTTTCTTCTATGAGAATAAGAATGCACAAAATTAAAAGATGCATCATTCTTTCATTCTTTTGAAATTAAAAATACAATTATTGTTACCAAATTAAAAAAAATTTATTTAAAATATTTCTTCATCATTTTATTAACATAACTCAAAGAAAGCAAGACATTAGAAGCAAGACATGATATTGTGTATTTATCTTCCATTACAAGTTAAAAAACATTAAACATTGCTTAAATATTGCTTTTTCTAGTCGCAAAGAAATGGCAGTGTATGTTAAAGTTAATGAAAACGTACGCGCGCATTGAAAAGGACTCGGGATGACACGAGCGTAATTGAATTTATTTTAATTTGCATGTGAAAAAATTGTCGCAGGTACTTAAATTACTCGGCGGGAGTGTAAAAAAGAGACGGAAAGCGAGAGGACTTACTAGTTATGGTTCAGTTTCATCGTTACCAACATCCTCCGTGTCATCAAGGCCTGTCACGAGGCATCACGACAAACGTAGATCTCATGTGATTGACGATAGAATGAAGAAAGCCAAAGATATTAAAGTGAGTGAAGTTTATTTATATACAATAAAACTTCGTTTATTCTTGTTCGAGGGGAGAGGACAGTTCCGATAACTGAATGATACGGATAATAGAGATTCTCTATCTCTCCCTTTTATCAGTATTTATTAATCCGATAATAGAAACTGACGTTTAGAAAACTGAAGTCGAACACGACGAAATGCTATTATCCGAAATACGCTAGCGTCATTCGGATAATAGGAGCTATTAATTCGGATATTTAGAACATGAATCTGTTCGTATAAACAGAATGCAGATAAACGAAGTTCTACTGTAAACATATTTGACGTTAATTTTAATTAATTAATTTAATAATTCAATAATTTTCATTAAGATTTATTCTCTCATATAATGCTCTATTCAATCCTTTCACAGAAAGATTTAAAATATGAAACGTACTGCATTTTTGTTAATGTCGCTATAAATGGCTTGTACAAAGGAAAATTATTAGTTTAAAATAGTTATTATTATGAAATCACGGTGAAACGTATTTTGATTGTTCAGAGCATCAACAAGCGATTTCAGCGACTGGAGTCGCATGTGGTGACACTGGCAAGATCAGTGGCTCACCTAAGTTCAGAGATGAGGACCCAACATCTGATGATACAGGTGAGAAAACCAGTTAACAACACTTACGGTATAAAACGAGCTAGAATTTCCAAGATTCTACTACTATCAGGTTTTCGCAGGAAATGGAGAGCATAAAGTGCGAGATCGCAGCCCTCAGAACTCAAACGAGCATGGCAATGGTGAGATCGCAGTCACAGCCCCTAATCAAGGATTCGGAACTGCCGGCACTTTCGAATCCCTCGAGAGTGAAGAAACTGACCAAGTTTTTCGGCACGGAACCCCCCCTCATCAGACTGTTCCTGCGGGAACTTGGGTATGAGGTATGTGCCTCACTCGTTTGCTATGTCATGCCGGTTTTGCAAAGAAAAGCGACTGATTCCTCGATCAATCTGAAATAGCTTTTTCTTAGATGAAGATATGATTCATCTGAATCATAAATTTTTTAACTAATGGAACTGTGCACTATTCTTTGATTGAAATTTTTGTCTTTAATGATAGTTACAATTTTAGAAATATGCAACCGCTTTCGAAAAAGAGAAAGTCGGGATGGTGGAGTTGCCTTACCTGAGCGAGGAGAGACTTCAAAAGATGGGAGTTCCCTTAGGTCCAAGGTTAAGAATTCTCCAGGAAGCAAGAATCTCGGTGTGCAAGGATCCGATTTACGTAATATAAATCTTGTGAACAATGCAAAAAACGTTTCGTAACGCGAGCAGACGGAATTGCGGAAAAAAATCCGGATAAAGAGGAAAGAACAAAGTTCAAACGGGAAATATTCGTTTTGTACCGTTGACCAATGAACGCATTAGAACGTTCCTCGAAGCGTTTCTCATAAACGAGTTCGAGAGCTCGAAACAGTCCGTTTGAGCGACAGCTTTTTTCCTCGTTTCAATCACTAGCCGTCTGAAAGCTACGCTCTTCGAAACGCTGAAATTGTTTCGCCACGTCTTTAGGTTGACAGATTTGTTCTATTGTAAATTCACTGCTGCACATTTTCTGGAGAAAAAGATCCAACAATATGTAGTCAATTAGTAAAATAATAACTTAATCAATGTAAAAGCGTTTTTATTTGAGATAGATTAAAATTTGAAGAATTAATTTTGAGTACACATTTGCGTGTTTAAATAAATAAAAAGTATAAAAAACGCTGTAAGTACGAATTGAAAAAAAATTGAAATATCTAAAGAGAATATTTTAAATAATATATTGTTTATCGTTATATTATAAATGATATTATAAATCTTTATAATACTAATAGTCTTCGTATATATATCATTTTTTCGAACGAATTTTTCGAAAGTACGCTATATATTGATCGTTTCAGCTAATTTCAAACATATTTGTTTCGGATATATTTATATAACCTAGATAATCATTCCATCGTAATCATTCCTGGAATATTTCGCATTTTCTCGTTATCGTAAATCGATAATGCGTTTCTTCGAATATTGCGAAATAATTGGCTTGCGATGGAAGTTATGCTAGGATTAAAACAGAGACTTAAAAAACATTGACTTTGAATTATGAACTTTAAATTATGTACTTAATGTTGTTTATACACTTTTCTTGTTGCAAAAGAATTAATAATGAATGAGCATCAAGGAAGAACGACTTGCTCGAATATATATAATTATAATATATAATTTTTAGATAAAAAATAAATCACTATTTACGAGGGAATCAATCAAAATGTAAATACGATACTACTGATAAATTATCGGTAGTGCTAGGAGATTTATATCATTGTATTTCTATACAAGAAGAGTAGAGATACACAGATGATCCACAAGGATCTCAACTCTCGTATCGTTCAGTAAATAATGAGATTACTAAGTACATTTAGATTATACATACGGATTGAAAGCTGATGTTACGGCCGTACCGTGTGCCGTATTCGTGGCGCCGATAAAGTCGATGATTATATATAAACACGAGAAGAGCTGCGCACATTGGGAACAATACAATCTTACACAAGTATGTTTGCCAAAGAGACGTACATCGTCGAAGTGGTATGGCCGAGATTTTTTTCATTATATTTCAATATTGCAATATCTTTTTTCGATAATAATACATAAATATCAGTTATTTTCAATTATTACATTGCATTATATTGCAAAAGTCTACCCAATTCTGTGAGAAGTAGTGATTTTCTGCCAATTTTAAAATATCGCATATAAATGTTTTTGTAGAACGTTTGTAAAACATAAAAAAATGAGACTGTGAAATTTTTTATTATCGAATATATTATTTTAAAGATTCTGTTTATCTTGAGATGGATATAGATAATTTATGCAGAACAATTAGATTTGGCATAAAATAAAATATTTTTGCTCGTTTCATATTTTTACTATCCAAAATTTTGGTCGCATGGCAGCATGCGCCGCGTTATGTCGATACCAAAGAATCGATACCTGTTCCCTTGTCGCAACGACAACAAATGATCGCGGGTCACAGAAATGAAAAGATACGCTATTATGATGCGAGTAAAAGAACTCTGTATTCTCGAAAGAATTCTGTATTCTTATTCGAGAATACATAGACTGTGTGTATGTGCGTGCGTGCGTGCGTGCGTGCGTGCGTGCGTGCGTGCGTGCGTGCGTGTGCGTGCGTGCGTGTGTGTGTGTGTGTGTGTGTGTGTGTGTGTGTGTGTGTGTGTGTGTGTGTGTGTGTGTGTGTGTGTGTGTGTGTGTAGTAGTAGTAGTAGTATAAGTAATAATANTNTCTATATATATATNTATTATTATTAATTATGTTATCGTACTATATATCTNTATATATAGTAACGTAAGAGTAAT
>NW_012130113.1:827532-833589 GCF_000143395.1 Atta cephalotes | reverse complement strand
GTGGTCGGTCGGTCGGTCGGCGTCGGTCGGTCGGTCGGTCGGTCGGTCGGTCGGTTCGGTCGGTCGTGTCGGTCGGGTCGTCGTGTGGTGTGGTCGTGGTGTGTGTGTGTGTGTGTGTGTGTGTGTGTGTGTGTGTGTGTGTGTGTGTATGTGTGTGTGTGTGTGTGTGTGTGTGTGTGTGTAAGAGTATAGAGTTATTAAAAAATAATGTGCATCATTAATGCATTGTTTATAAATTTGATTGTACTTCCAGTAATTAACTCTGATTAATATATTAAGAACGATAGATAAATTAAGAGTCTCTAGCTGGTGCTACGTATCTCCATTTTCACTTTTTCTTCTGACGATATACTTATTAAGTATTGTACAGTTAATTAGTTTTCTATAAGTGTTTCTATTATTATATTATTATTATTGTATTATTTTCCTTTTAATATTTGTATTATTATTAATGTAATGATAATAATTACTATATCACGTGTTTTGTTAAATTTTATATTTAATAAATGATATTATTGCAGGTAAAACTCTCTTCTAGGATTTATTTAATACCAATAAATGTTCATTAGCTGCACAATGTTAAGCGGCTTACAAAGCTGCTTTAATAATGCAACAATTGGAAATACCAGAATTAATGGGACGTTTGTACATAGCATTGTTCCTTGCTTCAATTAGAATCAATTAGAATCAATGCTTATTAGCAGAAATATAGAAACATTAATAGTTTCAGAATTGAAAATTATGATATTTAAAGCACACACTGTATTTTTTGTAACTATTAGAATTTGTTATCGGTATAACAATTCTTTGCTTCTTTTCATCGTCGGCGAAAATTCGTGTGCAAAAATTTACACGATGTGTTTTCTGAACTTTTTGCCGTGGCCAGTTCCTGCGTGAATCAACCGCTTTCAATTGAATAATTGCGCATTAACTGTTACAACGTATGCCGTACGAGTCGGATCGTCAAGTGATCTGTTATTATGGCCCCTGACCTCGGGCCACGCCGAGCTGCGCTCGGATGATAATTATTTCATTACGGTTATCCTCAATCGATTGTAACAAGGACCGGAAGCGTCTCCTTCGTGCAATAAGATTTTTAACAATTGGTTTATTATTATACGTGCATCTGACAATGGTCGCGATCGCCGCTAATCGTCACATTAATTGTAACTTCTGACGGCAGAAATGTCTTGATAAGTGGATCCGCGAAAGCGAAATAACAATACATTTCATTGAAACTTCAGAGATATTTTATCTTGTGTAATATTTCAACGTTAATGGTGAGATTTCTCTCAGTTTAGCATTATAGACAGATAGATAATTAATTTTTTATGTTTAAAGTTATGTTTACTTGAAATATATTACGCAAATTATTATAACGTTAATTTTAATTGAAGCCAATTAAATTTAAAAGAGTTAAACGATATTTTATCTAAACTCTGTTCTGATATAGAAATATAGCTATTTTTTAAAATAATTAATGTATTTAATTATTAAATTATTAATATGGATATTAATATTGAATCAACAATGATAAGGTAAATTAAGAAAGTTAATTTAAAATCGTTTTTTTTAGTTTGGAAAATTATAGACTACAAAATATCAAAATAAATAGTAGCTTCCAAAATTTATACTTCAATCAGTATTGCAATATTTACTGAATACCACTTTGCAATCAAACAATAAGTAACATTGAAATATCAATCTTCTGTCTTGGCGCCATTAATCTAATCTAACTCGGTCGGTCGCTTATTTGCTCGTGTAACCTAGTCTGACTCTACTGTATAACTCATGAATATAATTATCGCAGGCGCCGCGGATGGATGTAACATTATGAAGATAAATGAAACTGATATAGTCGATATTCTCTCCCGACGACGAAATTTATAAATACGAGAAACAATTAAAGAAACAATTGTGAAAACAACAATAATAGATATTGAACGAATAAAAATCGTTTGATCGAACTTAATTGACGGTCGGATGAAAAATAATGCTTCCGATTATGTTCGACGGATGACCCACATTCCTACTTTTCTTCGTTGAAGACAAAAGAATCAAAGCGATTGAGTTTAAAATGATCTAAGGGACTGCGAGTCAGATGAACTCGCACATCGTTACTTGGCGCGTATTGTAAATTTCGACAGAATCGACGATGAGACCGTCTTCCGGTCACTTTTATCAGGAAATGCACAATTTAACAATTGTGGCCAATTATTTTTCTAGCAGTGTCGTCTTTGATTGGACATCTGAGGCCGCGTTACATTGTGGGCCTTTGCATCACACGGTGTACCACCGTGTGTGACTGAACGAACGATCATCTATTGTGTTGTCTATTGTGTTTTTCTTATGTTTGACCAAGGATGTTTTGCGTGTATAGATCGAATTATACGATCGTTGTATTATATTTAGTAACTTATTATTGCTAATAATAATGCTATTGCTAATGTGTATGAGTGAATAGAAATATTAACTTGAACTTGAAAAATGATTTTGAATTATAAATACATGCATTAGAAAATCATGTACGTTTAAAATAAAATTCACATTTTAATAAAATTGTTTTTTATTACACGCAAAAAAACATTTTTATTAATATATAAATAAAATTAATATATATTATGTTACACCTGTCATACAATAAAAAATATCTGATATTTCTTTAAATGAATAATATATTTTTAATAATTTTTGTTGGACAGAAAGGTCACTAAAATATATTATTAATTCAATTTCTTGCAATGAATGTGTATGTGTTCATAAATCCAATTGGTTTCCGTAGATAAGATAATTGTGAAAATATTCACTCCGGAAATAGCAAAATTAAAACTCGTAAGATTATAATTTGTGTCTAAGAACATATAGACTTCACTGATCATATTTCAAATATAAACGCGTTTCACTTGAAACATTTAGAAAGTAAATGACGCCTGGCTAGTATAAAAATGGATTTACTTTTTAAATACGCAGCATAAAAGCTGGAATTTGCATAATCTATTCTTAAGTTTAAAACCGTCTTAAGATGCCCTAAACCAATCGCAGAATCACATATAGCATTTGAGACATTACTTATAAAGGTGATCTTGAAATAAAAATGAACTAACCAATACCTATTACTACTACTACTAATGAATACCAGTTATAGAGATTTCTTCATTTCTTCCATGCAGTATTCATCTATTATAAATTATAATGGCTTTACTTCGCAAAAGGAATTATCTCGTGGAGGTCGTCAATATTATCTCTGAGTAATGAGTTTTATTTGTAATTAGTAGAGATTGATTTTACGTTGTAGAACGTACATATGTAAATGCACATATAAGTAATATAAAAGTAATAATTTTAAATAGTAATAATTTTAAAAATCCAATATGTATTCCGTAAATCTAAACTTATACTTAAAATATTTAAAATAAAATTGAAACATTTCGAAAAAAAATCAAATAGATTTTTAATATATGTAATCTCTACGAAATATTTTCACGTACTTGTTTAAGAATTGTTAATTGATCATAATAATTATATATATTTTTATAAAGCTGTTTAATTATTATTATTATTCTGATAAATATTTATTGTATTTGAAATATATGATATAAAGATGGGTATAATGGAACGCAATGTTATTGATATGAATATCATTTATTTCACTAAATTATTGATTGGTGAATTATAATCATTGTGAAGGATGATACATTGAAAATTTAAGAACAACAATTTCATTTTACCAATTTAATTTGAAACATAAAACAGCATTCTTGTTCTTGTTCATTCCACAATCTCCATTTGAGATCGTATGTTCGCTGTAATAAAAGAAAAGAAGATATTCTTTAGAAAAACATTTTAAGATCAATTTACTTGTTTTATTTCAGAACTTATGTGTTGTAACTTTTCTTATGTGTTGTAAATTTTCTTTTTACATTTTGAATTACGTTTAAATTTCATGTCTCTACATCAGTTTAGCATCTCAAGATTTGACTAGATTTCAATGTAAAAAGTAACTATATGGGATGTCAATAAACTTGTGGAGGGTTTTCGTAAGAATCAGAATGGAAATCGAAGCATCACTTACCGTAGGGAATTTTTTAGAGATAGGCAATACCACTGAATACGTTTGCTTTTGACCAGGTGAAGCTGGGCAAGTAGTGGATGGGCAGGCATCGATTGGCATACCTAAGAATGGCAAATCTACGATCTCAGAAGCCCAGTATGCCCTGCTAAATAACGAGCCATTGAACTCTGAAACAAAAAATATATATATATATTAATAATCACGCAAAACTGATATGTTTTGGAAAATTAAAAAAATATCTTTTTATTTAAAAATAAAAATGAAAGTATAAAGCAAGAACATTTTTAATTGATTTCATATAAATGATTTTTCATCTTTACCACGACTGATTAATTTGATTATATTCGCTATTGTAGTATTCAATAAATATCAACTAACTGTAATATAACATCAATATTATAATTTCACATTCAACAATATAAATGTAATATAGCACATATAGTATGTAACAGTTATATTGATATAAATATAAAATTATATAAAGTTGTATATTATGTTATCGTTAATTGTTTATTGAGTATTAAATCGCTATTTGAATAGCAATTTTTATTCCTTTTACATAATTTTGATATAATTATTTTATTAGTATTTCTCATTGGTAGCATTCCAAAAATTATTCTGTTTCATGTTTGGTTCAAAACATATCAATATAATTTATAATAATTTCTTACAATCATTAATTGTTATATTTTATTTTCTAACTTCTTGTATAATATCAAATTGAATATAAAATATTTATATACATAAAAAAATGTGATCTATTTTATTTTATCTCTAATCACAAATTCATAAAATTGAAAGTATATTCTTATTCATTATTATATGTATGTTAAGCATGTATGATTTTAAATACACTTACGGGGGGTATAGTCAAAACTTATGCTTGCATCTTGACCCTTCTTTAAAGAACAGGGCTTTCTTTCTTCAGCTTCTCTGCATGGATTAACACGTACTTCGTGAATGGTACATTGTACAGTATTTTGTTCGGCTGAAATTCATAATAAGATTTCATAAAGAATTTACTTGTACATTTAAAGTCTATTAAAAATTTTTATATCTTATGAGACAGAAAAAAAGAAAAACTTTAATAAATCAATATAAAAATTGTATTACCTATAGTCAATTTTTTGACTAGTTAACTCATTTTACGATTAATTCTAATAAAAAATATATTGTAAGATCTCTCTTTTAAATTAACTATAATATCTTATTCTAGCATTCTTTTATTTTTTATCTTTTAAATGTATTGTTTATCATACAACATTTAAACATGTAAATTAATTCAAAGTAAAATATTTCTTAGATGTTAATTTTAAATATTTTCCTATACTAAGTAAAATATATGCTGTGAAAAAAAATTTTACTTGTGTTTCTCATGAGTTAAATATTTCAATATTTTATCAATATATCAATATTTTATTTTAGTATATCTACATAACTCAAAAGTTTTGTTTTTCTTCCATAATCTGTAAGGAATGCTAAGATAAGCGTGAGTGAACTTCGACGATAGGAACAGAAAGAAGTACAAGTACAATGACACAGCACGTATCATTGACATTAGAATCTCGACAGATCGATGTAAACTAATTCAAAACTGCGAAGTTTCTGCTTGACGAGATATAAGTATTTTAATATTTTTCCTGCAAAATATATTGGATATCTGACTCATCTTTCGCGCCTCGCGGATGACTTGATTATAAATTATAAGAGCAAGCAGCGTTGAAAAAACTTTCTCGAATATTCGATAAATGTAAAAAATTTATAAAACGTAAAATACCTCGTACATGTCTCTCCTATGTCCAAGTTTTACCGCTTCATTGATTCAACATATTCCTCTTCGAGAGATATTTTATTCGAGAAGTTTATCTGTTCTCTCTTTCTCATGATTTGATGTTGTTCATCTATAATAATTCTTTTTGTTCTCTTTTCTTCTTCTCCCTCCCCTCTCTCTCTCTACACACACACACACACACACACACACACAC
>NW_012130113.1:825757-827512 GCF_000143395.1 Atta cephalotes | reverse complement strand
CACGCACACACACACGCACGCACGCACACACACACACGCACGCACACACGCACGCACGCACGCACACACGCGCACACACACACACACACACACACACACATATATATATATATATAAAGAAAGAAAGAACTTTTCTGTTATTTTATCATTTAACACGTTTCTACTTCTAACTAAACATTATTTTATCATCGTATTTTAATAGTATTTTGTTGCGAATTAAATTTGAATTAAACAAATTGTATATTATCTGATTAATCAAATTTATCTAACAAGGTTGAAGCATATAATAAATATTGAGCTTTCTAAAATATATTCTTGACCGATGTTTGACGTAATTTGATGGCACTATTGGTTGGCTAATAATGATGATTTTCTTTTGTCGACACAATATTTAAAATTAATTTTTTACGAAATTAAGAATTCTTATATTATTATATTTTTTTAAAGTGACGATATAAAATTCGAAAATCATGTGAAATTCATTATTCAATATCTTGCGGAGGAAAAAGTTTGTAATGAATTTATAATGATTTTGTGTTCTATAGATGATTCATAATTCAAGTAACAAGTGAGAGAGAAAGATAAAAACAATGTTATTTCAGTCTTGCAATTTCTTCTTTTGTTTCCAGAAAGAAGTATTATTGCTTCAATCTCAGTCTTTCTTTCTCGCTAGCATAGTTTATGAATCATTTATAGTTTACAATAGCTCTGCTAATTGCAAGAATATTTAGCATGCATTAATAAAAATTTGGCTTGTATTAAAATCCTACACGAAATAATTTATTATTACCGTTCAAAATTTTGTGATCTTATATAGATTTAATTAAATGGATGGTCCGCAATATTTTTATTTTATTCTTTGGTCAAGAATTATAAAAACATAATTAATACAAGTGCATAAAAGCAATTCGCAGGTTGTACATGCATATTAAATAATTTTTGTGTACATAAAACAATAGATATTTTAATCTCATATTAAGTCATCATCAGTACTCATAAATTTTCAAATTATATAATGGAATTTAGATATTATCAACATAAAGATTACAATGATTAAATATCGTGATTCGTTAGTACGTGGCGTTACAAAAATCTTCTATTTAATTTGAATAACATAACTTGTCATGAATTTCCTTGTTGGTGAAGTGATACAATATATTATACAGTATCCTTTTTAATACAGAAGAGTTATTCCTTTCTTTCTAACGACGATGTTCGACGATCATCTCAATAAAATTTGATATGATCAATAAACATTTATTGAAATGAATAAGTAGAATACTTCACGACGGCGATGATGCGTCAGACTTGTAAATAACCTCACCCCTCCGAAACATACGTTCGATAACGGTATCAAAGTTGGAAATAAAATGTGCAAATAAAAGTTGTCGCAATCTATTCCTATTTCAGACGCGTCCGGCTTATTTATATGCGCTGCCGCGACGTTGCAATGACATTAAACAAAAGTTCGTCGTTTCAATGGCAATAAAAAACATGCTATTAATCATGTTTACCGAATAGTACAACTTAATCCAATTTTTTTTCCAACTTCTGTCGATTACGCCGTCGAGTATAAGCAAGGATCGCTAACGATATCATAAATGAAAACGTGTTGTCATTTCCTTAAGGAGCTTGCTGCTAGATTTCTTTCGAGATAACATCGCTAGTGTCGTTTAATTAAGCAAATCACGATTTCTAATTAAAATAGGATAAAGAAGGATATATATATATATATATATATATATATATATATAT
>NW_012130113.1:821737-824890 GCF_000143395.1 Atta cephalotes | reverse complement strand
TATATATATATATATATATATATATATATATATATAATATGTAATAATATTTATTTTAACTCTGTTCATAGATTATTAGATTTATTGCAAAAAATTATTTTATAATTTTTGGGCAAAAAATAAAAAATGATTCCCAATTGATTTTAAATGATTAAATTGATGATATTATAATGAGCAATATTGAAAAGAGAGTTAATAACAATATAAAAGCGTTGTTTTAATTGAAATGAAAGAATACAAAATATTAAGACTAAGAATATTATACGTTCTTATCATAATTTTAATTATATAACACAGAAATTATAGAAATTATAGGAATTATAAAAAATATTACTCTAAAAATTATTCTAGAAATTAGAACAATGCATAAGAAATTTTTTATAAGTTTGTCCAAGAGAAAATGAAAAAAATTATTTCTAATTAATGTTAAGTAAACGTATAGTAAGCAATATTAAGAAAGAAGTAGTATATGGGTTATAATCTGATATACACACAATATTTCTAAAAACCTATATATGTAATATGAATCGCAAATTTTTACTAGGTAGTCTATATCAAAATGATAATAATCATGATAACGTTTGTTTTAAATGTGATAAAAAAACTGTGATTTATGAATATCTTATGTATTCTTACATCAGTCTAATAAAAAATTTTTCACCTAAGGACACTGTTAGAAAAAGCAGCCAATTTTATGTACATATAACGATTAGAATTATATGTAAAAAATTTTTTATATTTTTTGGAATAAGAATAAAAAATAATTTTCGGTTGATGTTAAATATATATAATGCGAGATTATAAAAAGCTGTATAGTTACGCGATGCGGCGACGATCTGGAGTGTCAAGCGATAAAAATTTATAATGTTTAAAAAATACGTATTTTTAATAATGTTTTTAATATTTAGATTAAGTTGCATGTAAAGAAATGAAAACAATATTCAATAAAAAAAAAAGATCGCTGCGGACAGGATTCGAACCTGTGCGGGCAAAGCCCATTGGATTTCGAGTCCAACTCCTTAACCACTCGGACACCGCAGCTGATGCTTACACAACTACGTACAATCATAGATAACCAGTTCAGGTCGTGTGGACACCAATATTAAATTAATTTAAAAGAGATATTGAGATAATATTACATACAAAAACTATATTTAGCTTAATAATAACATAAAGCAAATCTTACAATAATTGTTTTAAATAAATTAATTTTATAAAAAAATATAAAATATATTTAAATATAAAATTCGGAAATACACATAATATAATTATTATTTCTACAATAAAATTTTTACTGTAAAAAAATACAAATATAAATAATATATTATATAATAATAAAACAAACATTATTTTATAAAAAATGAAAATTAAAAAATTAACATTAATTAAATATATATAATAATTACCTCATATTTTTCCTTTATTTTTTTGTTAATTTGTTTACTTATTTAATAATTTCAAAAATTCATAATATACCACAGAGAATCTGCCAAGATGGCGTCATCTATTGGCCAGCCATTAATAAATGACAACATTTCTTCTCGTCAAACTCTATCGGTAAAGTAATAGAAATAATATAATATGTACATTATCGTAATATTTATTCAATAATACAAATTGATGTTATTCAATAATTTTTTTGAATAAATTTATTTTTAAACTTTATTTGTTATTATAAAATGTACTTATTTTATTATTATAAACATAGTTTAGAGAGAATAATTAATATATAATTTTTTAAAAAATTATATTTTAAATAAAAAATATTAAAAGAAATTTATGTACCTCTAATTATTTTTGTCACTTCTATTAGGTTGTCTGGTAAGTTCGAGCCGATGTTGAAGGAAAATTGAAACGCAGAAAATTTTAATTTAATAAATGTATACTAAAATTTAAATTTTAGTCGGCACGAACTTTCCAGATATCCTAATATCTTACATTTGTGAACGTTATATTTTGCTTCTTGTTTTTACTATAAAATTTTAAATAATAAAATTTTTATTTTATGTTATTATTTCACTTTTAAGTTTATTCTTTTGAGTATCTTAAATTTCAGACCAATAAATATTTTTTTTAATGAACAGAAAATATTTTATCTGTTTAACGTAATCTTTATTATTTTCGCTACGCGAATAATAATTTGCGAATAGTATTACTATCTATGAGATTATGAGCTATTTATGCGATAAGTGCGGGATTTATCAATGAGGCAAGTCGGTGAATAATATGTTCGTAAAAAATGTTTCAAGAATTCGATAAGATCGAATGAATTCCACATCATTCACACGAGACAATGCAATTAATAATTAATGAAAATGCAAATGCAAAAAATTCCACACATTTTATACTAAAAAAATCATAATTGAAGATGTGGTATGCTAATTTTTCACATAAAAATTGCACATAAAAATTTTACATAAAAAATAAAGAACATTTTTTTTTATTTTATAAGGAACTGTAGAATAATAAAAAGTGGTATTGTTGGAACTGTCAGTATTCTTTTTTATGTTAATAGAATGTTCACAAATCCATACATCTTGACGCGTGCAAAGAATCCGATTATCTAACATCCATCTCATTAAAAAACGCATACGGCGCTATGTCCAAATACAGAAAGAGATTTATTCCTACGACCAAAAAAATATGACGATCTTCGCACTTCGTTTGCGTCTTGCGGCGTAGTATAATCACCGCAGGAAGCAGAAACGACTCGTGAGATTATACAGAAGATGTAGGCGAATTGATCGGAGGATTCACTTGAGAGATAATAATAAAGCCATGGTTCTCGAGAATGCGAAATCGCTGGATGATTTGAATGAGAATGTTGTGCAAAAGCGGCCGGCCACGCGCGACGCCTCTCGCATCAGCACTTTTACTTCGCATGAGAAGGAAAGCATCTAAAGGAAGTGGCGAATGTTAGGTGAGCGAATGTGTAACCTACATTCGATATGACTTTCGTTCATTGTGATATACTTGATCTGTTTTCGCCCCCCCTCGTCATTTTTACTCATATCTTTTAAATTAAAATATATCTTCCTGTGTATATTTTGATATGGAAGATAACGGCATGTGTTGCTTTCCTTCATATTTTCAAGATAAATACTCTCTGTGTGTGTGTGTGTGTGTGTGTGTGTGTGTGTGTGTGTGTAGTGT
>NW_012130113.1:810458-821213 GCF_000143395.1 Atta cephalotes | reverse complement strand
TAAAACATTTCGTTAACAACATTTTTATGATTTTGCTTCATCCTTTTTACTTTCAGCAATTGTTTTTTCACGGAAAATGCATATCGCGTATTTTCGCGCGAATACAAAGTATGTATATCATATAAAAATGCGGATGCAGAAGATTCATGTCGGAAACCGCGATCGTCGATATTTATGAGAACCGCCGGAGCGTCAGTGAATTATCCGGCAACATTTGTTCGACATATGTTTCTTCCGGATTTGGAGAGAACCGGTTTTCTTCCATAAACCTCTATAACTTAATTCAAGAGCGATTCAGTAGAAATATCAATTAAATATTTTATTATGCACAGTTACTAGATATTTCTCTAGATGCTATTCTTTATATTCTTATCTATTGTTTCTTACGTTCAATTTTTTGGTACAAAAATTGTCATTTACATTGTGCAAATTTAATCATAATTAAATAACACAATTAATTCTTTGATAGTATCCTTTGAAGAAAAAAGTCACATTAGACAAAGTTAGCTATTTATTTACAAGCTCAATTATCATCTCATATATATATCTTATATTTTGTTAAAAATATAAGAAATAAGAAGGCATAAAAAATTATCTGTGAAAGAACTGTTTTGTTAATATCTTGTAAACTATACAGTTCATAATGAAAGTTGTTTAAAATTTCAGAATCATCTTTTTATCACACCAGGATCTAATCTTATGAATGAAACTGCCACATTATAGATGAGACGTCTAGCTTTTTCTAATATTAATTGCATATTCTCTTTTAATTAAATATTCGAATAAAATTATTAAAAATTGCATTGGAAAATGCATTGCAAATATTTGCAGATTAATCTATAACTCATTTTTAAAAAAATGTTAACCGATGCTGATTATAAAACTGTTTTCTGATACTGAAGCGATTAAAGGAGTTGAAATTTCAAAGTACAATTACTTAAACACGAAGTAGTAACAAAAATTCATTCAATCGTGCATAAATATGAGTGTATTTATTTAAATTATCTTAAATAGACACATTACTTCTTCAGATTTCTTTTTAAAAAAGTAAGAACCTTTGAACATGCACGTCTCTGCTTTTCAGATTTAGATGTAGAGCTTTCAACAAACAATGTTTTCTCGCGCTTTTATCAAACTGATTGGAAACAGCTGGTAACAGATAAGCAGCAAATGACGTGATAGACGAAATAGCAAGTTACGCTCCTGGTATCTCGCTGCGTCGTCACACCTGTTGCCCTCGGCAGGATACCAGTGTGATACGCCACTGGCACTGTAAACCGCTGGCACGGCTCACCTGTTGGCCTCAGCAGTACTTGCTGGGTTCTCGACCGCGCGGCACCTTTCGCCTGACGAAGCTGCTGACGAAGCGACGGACTTTCCGTTCTCCACGTATTCTTCGTTCGGCGAATTCTCTCTCTCGCGCGCGTACGTCTCCAAGAGACGGTTGTCGTTTCTCCGATTGGTCCTCGTCGATCGGGGATCATATCCGGTATTGGAAAGAGAAACCGGAAGGAAAGGACCGCTTAAAGTGGAGCCTTCGCCTTCGACCTGGAGAAACGCGACGCGTCGCACCGGACGAACGAAGAAGAGGGAAGGCAGGCGAAGAAACTAACCGGTCGGTCGCTTTCCGCGGATTCCTTAACCGCCGTCGGTCCCCATCTCTGGATTGTATGCAAATACCTTGCGGAAACATCCTCGTGCGGGTTGCTACCGGCCAGAAGAGTGCGGTCACCCTTTCTCGAGGATACAAGGAGCTCATTTCCTCCGCGTAAAATTTTTGTGTCTGCAACTCAGGTATGCATATGAAATTCGCATATCTTCACGCACGTATACGATATTTTCGCGATAAACAAGGTCCAACAGTCGCGCAAACTCGATTACTGTAACGATTCATTCATCAGAATATTTGAAACGAGAATTGTTGAATTCGCCTTTGGCGTGTTTGTGAAAGCAAAATTCGAAGATTTGGAGTCTTGGAGTCGATTCTATTTTGCGTTAATTTAAATTTAAAAATAATTTTAAAAATTATATATTGAGTGAATAATACATATAGTATATAATATAAGTGTATATATATTATAAGTGTTTCTCTTGTGAGATAAATTTTCTGACAAATCTGGAGTAGATAATTTTTAGAAAATTTAATTGGAATCTGTTACTAAATACAATTCAATTTTTATTTATTATACATAATTTCATTAATTAATAATCCTTCCAGTGACAAACTCTTTGATAAATTTGAAGTTAATTTCTTTTAAGCAAACATATAATTAACATAAATATATAGTAATATAATTATTAAGTATTTTTATTTTTCTTACTAATAAAAATTGCAAATTAAATTTTTGTTAAAATATATCTGAATAAAATTAAAAGGACAAGTTATTTTCAAATCAATATATAATTTTAAACCTTATTTAAATGCTATTTCCGATATAGTCAATATCCAATCAAAGATTAATCTCGGTAATGACATAATTTGCTGGAGGCGTTAGAAAATCTAAATACCTTTAATCATATTTATTTAAAGATCCAATATTTCTTCTGCGATTGACGAGAAATCTCAAGAAGCAATATCGTGTACATAGATAATGTGTCGGCGAAAATGCTTTGAACTAGCAAAAGTGGATCGCATCGCTTGATTAAAAGCGTTTCAACTTTTTACATAATTGCTTTTTCAATAATCGTTCGTTATAAAAGACCAGGTGTAAGCAGATTGCCAATATATGTCAAAATCATATTTAACATAATCGATGATAAATGCGTCTTTTGAAGCAATTTCTTAAGAAGAACAAACAAGATTAAAAAAAAATATAAATAATTTAATTTATTCTCCTAATTATAATTATTTAATAATTTAAAAATATCATCTGTCAAAATTTTCTCTTTCTATGTACAATTATTTTAAATTTGTACATAATTTATTTGTTCATTACATAAATCATCTGTAAGAAAATTGAAAAAGAAACACAAAATATTACATTTACAAAATTTATCAATATTCACATTTTACACATGTCGGACCTCAACGCATTGGAATTTTAAAGTTTGTTACATACTGTCGAGATACGATAATAAGTTCGATAAGATCGAGGAGAAAACTTTGCTGCTCACGCAAGCGTTTTGAAATGCTTTACGGGAAACAATAACCTTCCTTTAATAATTATTCCGCTAACGTTCCGATAGACAATATAAAATCCTTTCTGCGTAAGGTAAATGTATAAAGCTTTATCCATAAATTATTCACGACGTAATAAACGCCTTTTAAACGCTTAAAAAAGTTTTTCATAGAAAAACTTTATTTAAAAAATTATAATAATTTTCATTGAAAAATTTTATTTAAAAAATTATAATAAAACAAAAATTATTTATTTTCAGTATAGCTTTGACAAAATTATCTCATTTCTTAACATGTAAGTGCTAAAATAAAATGTAAACAACCCAAAGTGTGAGTGATGTCAGTGCAATAAAATTTTCGTCTTTATTCATGTTATAAGCAAATGTTTTTTTTTCTGTTATCTAACTGCGCACAAAGGAAAAAGGCATACTATTATAGTCCAACTCGCAGTTTCGATTCAGGTCGGAAGATATTGAGCAATAACATATTACTCTTTGGCACTTCTTCAATTAGTAAAAATAGTGAGAGGAAAATCAAGGAGAGAGGGATGTTTTTTTAGTAAAACCGCGCACGTTTCCGCTTCGTACGTAACATACGCTTGCGTATTTGAACATAGGATGAGACGATCAAAGATCTCGAGCACCGTCGCCAATTACACGACCTGTTCCAACAATGTGAGCCAACGGCGCGCACAACCGAGTTTCTCACGACATTCACCAGCGTAATTTCTCTCGCCATTGTCTAAGTCGTGAGTCGACGTATAGAGAGTGTGACTCCCATGAGTGCGCGACGAAAAAGCGGAGCATAACGGTGCTGGCGGAAAAATTTCGCTCCTCGACAAGGAAGCTCCCGATTTTCGTTATCGACGACGCGCGACGGAAATAGGTATCTCGTCATTGCGCGTGGAGACGTAATCACGGTCGATTATCCGCGCTTCCGCGCGAGATAACGCGACGAGCAAAACGACTAATTATAGCCAGCGAACGTACAAATAACTAGGAAACACATCCTCGTATCATGTTATTCGCGTGAATGAGATACTCGAACGCGCAAGTAACAACATGTTTATGACGTTTACGAGCCTTACGAGGTCGAAAATGAAATAATTAAATCGCGAAACATTCCAATTATATCTTACTCATAATTCTGAAAGGAAATTTTAGAAAAGATTTATTTTTTTAATTATTTGACGATTGGTATTCGCGACAAGTTTTGACAAAATGCCAACGTTAATAATAGCGTGAAAACTTTGCCCTCTTTGGAGGACGTCTTATTTAGGAAAACTTTTAGAAGATTCAAAAAATTTTTCTTTTCTCTTTTATCAAACTATGTATATTAAAATTAAAAGAATTTTCATTTTATATTCCGTTTTCTTTTTGCACCTTTTAAGTCGCTTCGGCAACTCTGTTTATTATCTGCCGGCGCTCGGAGGTAAGCCAGACTTCCATGGTTCCCTGTGCACAACCTGAACTCAAATGCATTGGCGAACACATGCAGAACCATTAGACCTTCTTAGTATAAGAAAAGAAATTTTCACTGCCCGCCAGTGGTTCTCTATGCAACTATTCTATATACGCGCAATATATGGATTGTATGCCAAATCGGCATTTGGATTAAATGAGTGTGAACTTTCAGTCTGATTCTATTATTATGTACAGATAAATTTGAACTAGTCAAAAAAATTTTCTTCTTTTTTATTATTATATCTCAATATAATTATATCTCAATAAATTGAATGTATCTCGTACAGCAGAAATTATATCATAAGGACAGCTTAAATATATCACAATGTTTGTATGATATATTCGGAATATTTTTGTTGTGTGTGGACACATCTCCATTAAAGCTAATCGTGTCGATCAACATACTACGTCAACGATGTTTTCTTAGTCATTTTAACCCTTACCTTACTAAGAGGAGTCACTATGTTATCGAATGATTTTTGTTCGTGCAAATTTCTTTGCGTCTTTCGATAATTATAAATTGTACTACTAATTTTATTATTTTTCAAAATGAAGTGTCAATATTTAGTCTAGAAAGTTGAAAGTATGTTGGTGAATTTTTTGAATCATGCTGAATAGGAAAAAACAAATGGATTTTAGTGCTCCCGTTAATATGGATGAGACACCAAATTGTATTATATCTAGTAAGGTAAGAATTAAATTTACTTGTCCCATCTAATAATAGAAATATCAGTTCTCATATCTCAAAGTTTGTATCCAATTAATTTTAACATAATGTTCTGTATATTGCGTCCTGTATATCGCATCTATATCAAAAAAAAAAGTTAGTTTATCGACATGATCAGCTTCAAGGCAAATGCAGGCAAGCATCTAATTAATAAACGATAGGAGAGAGTTACTAAATGCGTATTGTAGTCACTTAAATCATACTTCACCAATATTATATTCAATATACGCAACAGTACAATTATTATTTAATATAAACATTTAGACAAAAATATGAAATAACTGAGAAATGAATAAAATAAACAAAAATTTAATATTTCGTGTATTAACATTTTAAAAACTCAAGTATAATTAATATTAATTTTTTCTTGATTAATATAGCTAATATAAATGAAATTATGCAATTTTATTCTGAATTTTTATAATTTTATAAAATTTTTATAAAAGAAAGTTTATTATAGAATATTTTACATTTATTTTATATACATATTTGTGCTTAAAGATTAAATCAATATTTATTTAAAAATCTATTAAAAAAAATCTATTAAGTTTCTTATATAAATCATACTATTATAAGATAAAAAATAATAATTGACAATACGAAAATTAATTAATACTGAATGAAATAAATATATTATTCTAAATAATAAAAATATAATAAAAAAAAGGTTTATTGCATTTGGTAATTCTCCTCTATTCATCCGCATTTCTCTATGAATCTGATCCGAGCTAAAAAAGCAAAGAATGAATGAATTCACTGTCGTTACCTTAAAGCTGAATATACAATAGTGATAGGTTTGTAAGGACGCTCCACCCATATAATAGGCTTCGCTACCTGCGCTAATATATTTCAGACACTCAAAATGAATACTCTGCGAATTTGAGTTTTTGGATATATTTGGATATATCGCTTATGTGAAGACATAGTCTTCAGATGATTTCAGATAGCGATAGCGGCTTCAGTAAATTTATTTTTGCGTTTTAAAACCGTAATGAGAGATATCGTGTAATATATCTTTCAACTTTCTAGCCTTACACAATAGCTCTCAGAAGTGGAAAATTAATTTGCACTTAAAAAACCGCATGTTTTTTTAATGACAGAATTATGGACAGAAAATTTTTTTGAAAATAATAAAAATGTTAATCGACATTAGCGCAGATGCACAAATTGCACATATACAAATTGCAATTATATAAAATATAATATTTAAAAATCAAATAAGAAGAGAAAGTGAAAAGAAGATATAAAAATAAGTTCCTGTAAAAACTTATTCATCGTAATATGTTCACATAATCTTTAAATCTGCATAATTAGAATCTCGCAGAGTTCATCAAAATTCGTAAGACATAAAACATATTAACAGACAGTCACGAAGATTTTCATCAGTTTACCACGCTGCATGCTTCATTTTCTGCCTTCACGTGGAAATATATTCTGTTAAATTTTATCGCGTAAAGTACACGGAGGAATAAAGCACAGTATGCGCACGTTAAGAATAAATAATAAATAAAATGTCTATAAATGCGCAGCAAACGCAACGACGTACGAGATAAGAATTTAGTTTCTCTGACAGTCGTTGCGCGCAACGGGCTCTAAGTGTAGCCTATAATGAAATTTATTTTGCGGGAGTGTAGGGTGCAGAAGTTCCCACGGGATTGCCATTAGCTCGGCGGTTATGAGGAAATCGTGGCTTCGTATCGTGCTTCCTTATCGTCCGCAGGAGGAATTTAAAACGAACAGGGATACGTTCTCGTGTCGAGGCTCATTATTTGTTTGCGATAAGTGTCAAGGCCGCCAACTGTCAAAGTCCGGACTCTTAATTACTGCCATTTTAGGTGTTAACCTTGAAAAATGTTTCGCGTTCGAAAAAATATAAAATACTTTAATTACTTTATATCTGATAATGAAAGAATTAAGATGATACATGGACTGCTAAGAAAAGTATCGACGTTTGGATCAGGGTTTTCCTGATCGCTCTTGCCTCTACTAAATATAGCGATTATACTTTAACATTCGACCCTGACTACTAACAAGAACGTCTGTGCTTTTATTTTCTTCTGCTACGAAATTCTTGCTGATATACAACACTGCTCACCTTTAGGCTGACTATGATCTCCGACAGAAACAGAATATCGACAGAAATTCCGAGCACGAATCACCATTTTAACGTTCGCTTTCATCAGAGAGAAAAATGTTTTGTATTTGTAACTATAATTACATATTACTATAATTATTACTGTTATAATAATAATAACAGTAACTATGTATATAATTCTACAACAAATGTATATAGTTGGCAACCTAAAATGACTATAATTATAGTTATTATAACCATAAAATAATTAATAACACATATACTCAGTTAATGAAATTAATAGAATGAACTTTACAGTATTTACTGAACTGAAGAGTTTCTTTTCTTTAATTGGACACTATTATGTGTCATGTTTTTTTTACAAATTAAATTATAATCATATTTTTTATGATTGTCCCAAAATATAACTATAAAATTATAGTCATTTGAATCATTTTTATGGTAATTTTAATTATTTTATGGTTATAATAACTATAATTATCATCAGTCATTTTAGTTGCTAACTATACATATGTTGCTAGAACTATTTATATAGTTACTGTTATTATTATTATAGCAGTAATAATCATAATTATAGTAATATGTAATTATAGTTACCAAACACTGTACTTTTTCTCTCACATATATAAAGTATCATACACAAAATAATTTAATTTGTAAAAAAAAACATGATAAATAATCCAATTAAAGAAAAGAAACTCTTCAGTTCAGTATAAATATTGTAAAGATCATTTTATTAATTTCATTAACTGGGTACATTTGTTATTAATTATATCAAATAAAAGAAAAATCCCCTAGTTTTCAAATGAAGTTGATTTTGTTCAGTTTACGATTGCGTTTCAAGTCCGACAAATCAGAATTTTACAAAAGAAGAAAGTTTACAGAAAAATGTGGATTTATCAATCTATATATGAATATACATATTATTATTAAACATCAACAACCAGGTTTTAAAATATATTGAAAATTGAATTCCTTATCTTATTATTTATTTGATTTATTCTTATCAGTCTAATTTCTATTTGTTATTGTTTATATTATTCTATATCTATATTATCACAACAATGATAGGATGGCTCATTGTCAGTAGGATTGAAAAATTCAATTATTTACCGTGTTTTTTCGTTGTAATCGCACTTGAATTTGCGTTAATAATATAACATATAGTGGGATGTAGAATTTAGATTTCACGCGCGAATTACTGGCACAAGTTCGATAGGTGCCACCTATCCTACCGCCATTGCTACGCGCTTAGTGGACATCGAGGTCAATCAACTGCAACGCGATGTAAGGTATGCATTTGCATGCGCGGAATTGACACGTAAACCTTTCCTACGCAACTCCCGCAACTTTCTCGTTATTACCATTTGAATTAGCAATAAACTGAATAAATAATAATTCGATGCGTCATTGAGATTTCACACGCCAAGGAAATATGTATCTTATTAAAATGCTATTTCCTCAACTTTATTCTCTATTAATACATAGACAATTTCAGTTTTTATAATATATTAACAATATTTATAATAGGTATAGAAAACATTAATATATACTCTATTAATATACTCTCTATTAATAATTATTATTCTATTAATAATTAAAAGAACACACAATAAATTATTAAGAAATATATAAGTTAGCTTCATCTCGAAATAAAAAACGTTGTTGCGTATTTTGAATCAATGTTTTCGAAGTTTACAATCTTGCAAATCTTAAAATTAAAAGTAAAAATTTATTTATGTACTAAAACTATTATTTTTAAAACATTATATTAAATTATTATACAAATCTGTAATGAAAACTATTAATTATATAAAATTAAAAAAAAATAACAGAATCATTGGAGTCAGAATTCACTGCGCAAAAATAAAACTCGTTCTTTTTATTTAGATCGAAGACATAAGTATAAAGTCATGATAATCAACTAATCTATAAATCAAAATTAATTAAAATTCTTAATTGTTTCGCAACATATAAATTAATAACATAGTATATTAAATATTTACCCTTTGTACAGAAGCATTGACTATATAATTTTGAGAATACAATTGAGATTAACTAATTGATACATATTACTTCAAGCGATGTATTAATAATAATAAGTATGCAACATAGCGCGGCGGATGATATGAAAAAGTATGAAAAGTAAAGTGGATTAAAATTCCGTATCAGTTTATCAAGAAAATATAATGATTGACCACATGATGACTATGTGTTTTGCTATGAAAGATGATATACAGTCATTTTCATGAACACAGTTATAATTAGATATGGTTTCTGTTTCATTTTGTTTCATTGTACGTATTAATTAAGATTATCTGACGTTTTAAATCGGTTCATCTATCTTTTTCTACAAATAGGTCCAGATAGTGATCAGTTAAGCCACAATTAAATTAAACTAATATTTATTGAAGTGAATGGAAGTTCAAGTGAATGGAAATAAGTATATGAACGAGTTTGTAATTTTAAATTTGATTTACTTTCTCGTCCATTCACCTGCGATTACAAGAAGTTCCATTCCAGAATAAATTATACAGCCTTGGCATTAGAATATTATATGTGAGAAGTTCATCTAAAGGAAATTATTGCAGATTTACTTATCGAATTCATCATTGCAAAGAATAAGGTATATCGGATACTTTGCTATCTTATCATTTCAGAAAACAAACACGTAATGCGACTTAATATCATGAACTTACATTTTAAGAATTGATGTTTAATATAAATTCAATCTGCGAGTATTATTCACAGAAATACGCTTATCTTCGTCAATTAATAATATTTGCTGCGCAATTCATGTATGAGATAAGAGAAGGATGTACTTGCTCCGCGAATGCGAATTTGCATAAAGGATACAGCGCCATATTTTCTGCGTAACATCCTGTTGCAACTTGTTATCCGGATCAAGATTTCAGTTCAGAAATGAAGAGACTCTCTTTGAAATCTCATGGTCGATAATATCATCGAGCGACGTTGTCCTTATAAATCAAAACAGGTCTTCGTCATTGGAATCATAAAACAACTATAGAAGATATTTAAATAATTTAGTAAACAACAAATATAGTTATTCGACAAATATAGTTAAAAATTGAAAAAATTATTTCCAATTAAAAAACATAATTAAATATACAATTATTAAATAATAATTGTGTTAAATAGTTTTTAAACATATAGACTCTTTTATTAATTAATTTAATCTGTTTAATTATTCTATTTTATAATATATATATATATATATATATATATATATATATATATATATTCTTCTTTCGTTTTACTTATAGTAGACAATAGTACTTACTTACGTTACGACACTAGTATATTAATTATTAGTTATCTTACTTACTATTAC
>NW_012130113.1:799398-810438 GCF_000143395.1 Atta cephalotes | reverse complement strand
ATTAATTACTAATAATAATATACTATATAATATATGTACTTAATTAGTTTAATATTAAATTATTAATTATTATTTTATTATTATTATTATATATATATATATATATATATATATATATATATATATACTATTCTCCTTGTTTTTTTCAATGTGACAATAGCTATACTTGGACACATGATATATATTTGATCTTACATTCATTCACACAGTTCATGTCTTGTTCCTATTTATTTATCTTCGCGTCAGTCGCATGCCTTCACGACCGCGCCATTAACGCGAAGGATGCTGCACCAAAATTTGCATAACACCCGCCTACGCCTTGTTAACTGGAAACAGCTCTAAACACAAGACGCAAATGATTTAACGTCATTTCCTAGTGATTGTTACAGTGGCGTAATGTTTGCTGATCGAGTGAAATCATTAACTTTTGTTACATTACATGCATGACATTATTGCTTTTTAAAGTATTCTCTCTAAATACTCAATTTCAAAATTTTAATAATTTTATAATTGCAATAACTAAAATTACATTTTGATATTAGAAGCATCTTAAACTATATTTTAAAGCTTCTATTAAAATATTAACTCTTAAAAATGTTAATAAATAATTAGAGATCATATAATTATTATGATCATGTAATTATTATAAACATAAAAAAAAATATATGTATAATATAATGCTCTTATAAAAAACATTCAAGTCTTATTTTCTTTTAATGCAATCTTTTTGAGACATAAACATCAAAAATAGAGTGTTATTACACTTATAAAAATATTTATGATAGCTAATTAAAAATCGTACACAAATTTAATTCGTACAAATATGATATCGTTTAATTGTATAGAAGAAATTATATATCTTATAAAATCCATTGTCAAGTTTAGGGTCGCCATTACAGTCTAGCGATTCTCCTCGAGAATGCAACGTGCGTAAAAGGGAAATGCGTGATTAGAAACTATAAATGAGAGAAACGTGGATTGCTCATAGCTATTTTATTTAGTGCTGACTATGCGAGCGGCCATTAGCGTTTTGGATAACCCACTGAAATTTACATAACACTCACCTATTGCTGCCTGAACGGAGATTTCAATAAATATGTCGAAGAGATCATTCTACCGATTCGATAGTAAATTATTATGTAATATTAACGCGCCTTATGGTAAACGAAGAAGAATAATCTCATAAAATATTTGTGATTGTAATATCAATTTGGGCGCGCACGCGCGCGAAAAGCTTCATCATATTTTAGTTTGACAACATTGACAATCCATCCATTATTTTGCGGAAATTAATTATATCCGAAACTATTATAAAATTATATTCGAGAAAAATCTAGTTGAGATAATTACAATTCTGATGGACATGATTAAAATATTCTGATTTGTCCATCTTCAAGCAAAAATTTTTTCAGTATATAAGATAATAATATCGTATATTTATATAATTAAATTTTATCATGTAGTATTAAAAGCACTTTTTATGCATATTTTATGAGCTTTATCTAATTAATCTTAGAAACTATGAATAAATTGTGTAATATTGCTCACATTATGATAAATGACGAAGAATAATCTCATAAAATTTGTATGATCATAGTATCAATTTGAGCTACATGCATTGCGTACACTGATTTAATAATATCTTTAAATAACTTCAAGTTCTTTTCATTAGCTATAATTATTTCGCGTAAAAAATAAAAGATTAAAGTGTAATAAATTACATTAGTGAAAATTGAATTTTATATATGGCTCGACGAAATTATTATTACTAGGTCAGTTAAAGTCGAGTCTGTAATGAATCGATTAATCGTGTTCTGAGCATAATTTGCGTCCTTGTTTCTACGTGTACCAATATTTGACGAGTTATTTCCTTAACATAGCGTTGACTATCTGTAACAACATGAAATTGCTACAAACTGTAGTATACATTTTGCATTTCCTTGTGTGTTAATAATAGAGCGATTCAACCAAACAGCGGAATATCTATACACTTTGCTATACTTGAAATTAGAATTGCAAGTCATATTTTTTATAGTTTTCTTTAAATTATTATGTGATTTATTTTTATCATTACTGTTTATATTTCTTCTTGATTTTAGTAGTAGGTTTTATTATTTTATGTATCTCTCATTAAACATTGAAATGTTACGTGAAATTATCTTACATCTAACGAATTATTCGTGATCTGAAGAAAGGAATATTTGGAAAGTATATTGCACATTGAAATAATAACGTTACCGTAAGATGGGAAATTCTATTCTTTTACATCATCATGAGAAAGTCTGTTTTGCAATTGAATGTCTCCACAACTTCAAGACATGTTCCACGCGTATTTATTTACGATTTAGATAACCATAATTTTCTACTTCTTTAATGTTGTACTAAAATAGGTGTATGAAATAGATGTATCCCAGCAAATACGGATACAACTATTATATAACATATATAACATAAATATATATCAGTTTTTCTATTTATGTAATAGTTATATTCATGATTTACTGATATACATTAGGTGTAGCAAAAAGGAAATCCATTATTTTTGCATGAAATTGAATGGAAAAATAATGAATTTCTTTTTATTACACCTAATATTTTAATTCTTAGAGCGTAGGAGATTTACTTTTAAAATTTTACATCTCTTTCATCTCTTTCTTGAGTAAGATTTGTTAGAATTCATTATTTCATTATATTTCTTGTCTTAAATATAATATTTTCAGTGTCACTATAGTGATTTTCTCGTTCTAACGTTAACGTTCGCTTTCCATTTTGCGGAATGTAAATTCAGTTTTTATTTTATTCCCTTTTATTTCATTTATACATATAATTCGATTGTAATTATCTAATATTATACTGAAATGATATGTGTAGTTTTATTTTTTTAATTTTTTGACACTTGAGTAAAAAAAATGAGATATACAAGTGGAAGGTTACAAGTTTGTTGGAACAGAGATTGATGATGTTTTTGCTGAAGATATTTGATGTTTTCTTAATCGTATTTTCTTCGTTGAAAATTACATGCTGCCATTCTCAAGGAGGCTAATTGTGAATGTTCAACTTGATAGAGTTATATTGCTTGCTTACATAAGATGTCCCAGATTAATTAAGAAGTCGCTTCATTAGCCGTATCAATATTTTATGCCAATTCGTTAAATTATATTACAATTGTGAAAGATATAATATATAAGAAGCTATATAATATTCAAGCTATTTCGTAAAAAAATTAATGATTAATAATCCGCGAAAATTAAAATATAGGAATATAAGAAATGTGTGATTTGCTTTTTACACGTCTTCGTCAAGATTATCGCATATATTATGAAATTTTGTAGCTAACTTGATAATAATGCAACATTACAACAAATGCCGTCTTAACTAGATTTATGACTTTTACTTTGAACATAAAGTAGCTAAACGCTATAGAACCTCAAGCAATTCCAACATCATAAATTCAACGTTGGTCCACTTTCGTCAGCAGATTGTCTGTTAACTACCAACTATGTTTAACGAGTCTCATTCGAGCCAACTAAACTTCATCACCGACGTCGCCATTTGCCGTCTCGCAGCATCAATTCGCGTATATGCAAATTCGTTTCGCATTGTCATAGTGCGCGAAACGCACAATCGCCCTCACCTACGAAACGCATTCTTTGCTTGTTGCTATTTCGATTCGCATGTCCTTATTAGTTGTTTTGCTGCGAGTGCAGTACATATTCGGTTAAGCTAATGTAGCTGCATAAATTTTCCCACAATAGAAAGTTCAGTTTGCTCTTTACACATATATACAACTTATGTCGTAAGCTTTGCAATACGCATAGCGTATTTTATCTAATACATTTTTACGTCAATATAATTAATAATTGATATTGTTCTAATTATTTAATAGAAAATTTAATTAACTAAATAATATAAAATATATTAATATAAAATATATTATATAAAATATATTAATTGTATTTATTGTGATTTTTAACATTTACTATTTTCCACAATATTATTCAATGTAAGTATTCTAAAGTCGAATAAACAACGAATAATATTACAAAAGGCAACTGTAAAGAAATTACAGTAAATGCAAAATTTATATGTTATTTTATTACTTAGCTAATTAAATTTTATGTTAAATAATTGAACGTTTTAAAAAAGTTTTTTTATTTTACAATTTAAAATTTCAAAATGTGTTAAAAGATAATGCAGTTAGATATATGTAAATTGTCGGAACGCTATAAAAGTTGAAGGCCGTTTTATTTCTTAGTCATGCATTATGTATTTATAGATCTCGATTGTAATTCATAATACATAATTTTTATTTTGTGTGATTTTTGCAATTTAAATAGCAAATCAATCTAACGTAGTAACGTTTCGCTAGTCTGTCCAATTATCGCGAAATAATTTGACGAGGTTTAAATCAATCTGCCTGTACAGATAGTGAAAGAAATATTGTAAAACGCAATACGGAGATCATAGGCGCGGCTATTCATGTAAACCTAATGTCACTTGACCGGCTTAAGAGTCCTAAACGTACGTTAACTCAACAGCGGGGCTGCCTACGAACACAGAACGTTGAACCAATTATCTATATCGTGTATAATACATATAAAGTTGCGTATATGGCGATGCATGGCAAATACGCGTCCAGTGTGCACAACGAGATCTTGTAAAATAAGCACCGTGGGGTTCGGCCTTATGCACCAATAAGGCAGCATTCTGGCCAGGTCAATGCTTACTGGTTTTGTATTTCGATTCGAGCTCCTGTTTCCTCGCCTTTTCCTTTGCTGCTAATAATAAATCAGTCATTTTTCTTGAAAAAATAGAAATACAAGAATATTAATTTAGAAACGAGCTGCTTATTATTGATGCCAGAATTTACATATATAACAATAAATTTTCATTTACGTATTCAATTTTTATTAAATTAGAAATTATAATTTTATTAATTTTCTAAAAAATTGTATACAAATGCAAAAAGCATATAAAATATTAAACAATTGATGTATTTAAATCAACTAAAGTTGATTATTATGAATTAATAAAATTCTGAATTTTAGAAATGACTGGAATTTAGAAATCTTCAGATAAGAATATAACAAAAGAATATCAAAGATAATATTGCATAAAAGATATTTTTTAGTTAAGTAATTCTTATATTTTAGATTTTCTAAAATTTAATAAAAGTAATTAAGAATTATATCGGCTTAAGAATCGGCTTTTTATAAATTATCTTAGGATAAATAGTTTAGTTTTCGTGTCATGTGTAAATAAATTGCTTTGAGGAATTTTATCGTTCTCAGACTTAAATATGCACATTATGGACTGCATTGTCTGCACAACCTAGAGTCAAAGTTGTAGTAGCTTCTTTGATTCAAGAGATGACTGTCGGCGTCAGGTTGCTTGAAGTGAGATTGTAAACCACTGAGTCTGGCATGTATTCTGACCATATTCGCCGAGTAATATACTCACCGTGTCCCAGTTCGCGATAATGCACTTCAGATCTCTTTGCGTTTCCGACATACATTCGCTCGAGTCCGCTCGAGCCGAAGTGGATATCGATAGTCGCGAACAAGCGTGCAAAAGCGGAGTACTGTGAGGCGCAAAAATGGAGCCGGTTACAACGATGACGGCGACAAGATGAGTCGATGTCTCGAGGAATTGAGAAATCGCGCGAAAGCGGAACGTAGCAAAAGATGTGCAAAAGGATTCCGAAAAATTTATATCATCGTGTATTCATGTCCCTGTTCTTCGGGGCGACGGAGAAGATTTCATGTATTCAAGAATGTATTTTTTGGGCAGTCTTCTATACAATTGTAAATAATCAAAGATGTATTTCTTGAGCATCCTTTTACATATAAGTTAGTATTCATAATTGATCTTTAATTTAAGATCATCTTAATCCTTAAATACCACACACGTCAAAAAAAATCACGCAGAAACTACACTTAATTTCACCCCAGTATAAAAAAGTGTATATTATTCCTAGAGTTTTCAATATTTTGCTTTGAAAATTTGTTTGGATATACCTCGAAGCTTCTAAAACAAAATGTAATTGCAGTTATGATGAAATTTTATTGTAAATATACTTAAAAAATTAGTTAAAATTTAAAAAGCAGTTAAGTAACATCTTAACCCTCTGAGGACCAACATGTTTTTGATCGACTTTTTTATTTTAAGAACTAAAACTTTTTGTCATGGGATTGAGTAGCAAAAAGATGGTGCCACTCACTCGAATCCCTAAGAAGCCTCGGATCCTTTACAGATTAAGATACTCATGCAGCTCTCTGATTGGTTCACGTTATCTTAAGACTGTATTTAAGAAAGTGTTAAATATAAGAATTGATCGGCCATAATCGTAAATAATCAAGAACATTGAATTATGATCTATTTTGATTGATACCTGTTTCATCTAGATCAATGTTTTTTAACTCTTTTTTTCAACGGTACATTAAATATGTCAAATACCTCATTTGTCAAGATACCTCATTAAGTGCATACGCTTCAGCGCTCAACAATCTTTTATCAAATATCGTTGACATTTAAAAGTGAGCAGTGAAGAAGGTCCAACATTTTTTTTTATTGTATTAAAAGTGATTTTATTGCGCAATGACAATATCACTTTGATTAAAATTAGAGTAAATATATAATTTAGATAATTTTTAAAATATTTTTCATTTAGCTTTTTCTATTAATTTTTTTGCTTCTTTTTACTTTCTGTAAAATTTTCGCGACACATCAGTGTATTATGGTACACCAGTCGAAAGCCTGATCTAGAATAATAATCTTTTAATGTTGTTTGAAAGATATATTGCTTCGAGTCTCGCGAGAAAAAATGTGCTATTGCGTATCTTTAACACTTAAAGGAATTGAAGGCTATCGTACTTGTAATTGTACTTGTAACATCCATACATAAGGCATGAATCTCACTGTAGTCGCGGCATCTTATATAAAAATCCGCAGTATGCACTTTTTTCTTAAAGTCACTGTAAACATGTAAGGTACAATGTGTCTTACATTCCCTTGATGATTCTTTATGCACACACACTATCGCGTACCGCCATTCGTTTTCATTGACCAAGGTCATTATACATTATTGATGTTTCTTTCGAGCGGAATTGTCGACGATTCATTCTCCCGGGTAAAAAGGGGGTGCGGAAAAACACATGCACTTTAAAAGTTACGAGATTTTGTTGTTCATGGCTGCTTACATAAAGGTCCGACATGCCCGTAAATCCTTTTGCCCGAGAAATCTATACTAATTGTGAGAAGCGATTTGCATCTAGATATATGGAAAAATTCATATAAAATTTAATGTGTCAAGATTTACAAAAATTAATTTAAATATGAAAAATATTGGAATTTTACCGACATATAACTTCTGCAAAAATTTAAAATGTGTTTATTATATTACATTATTTATAATATATGTACCGAACCTCTTCAAAATTTCAATAAATAACAAAATGTATAGAATAAATGGAAAAAAAAAGAAAAATTGATTTTTATTTTATATTAAATATTTATTAACTTAAATTAATATATTCTGTATATTTTTAGAAAATAAAATACAATATTTAAATTCTCAGAATTGCGTCATAATGAAATTAACGTTACGTTAAAGTATGTTAATCAGAGTGTTTATTTGAGCGCTAGTACATTATATTACTTGTTTTTGAAGCCTGTAATTATTTCTTCTACTCTTCCTTAATTACCGATAATTGTAGAATATGAATGTTTTCCATTTAGTGACACATGTCGACACAAACATCGTTTTATCTTTCATAATATTCCAATGACTAACAACGATAGAACGACATTTTGTGTTTGTTTGTGTTATCAAATGGAAAATACCCTATAATATGTTACTTGCTTATAATTTTTAATCTGGATTAAATATTTACTTACTAATGCCTGTTTTTTTTATTTCTTTCTTTATTTTATGCAAACTAAATTAAAATATAATACGCGAAAATATCAACACTTCTTTGGTTCAAATATAAAAAGGACCGAGACAAAAGACAAACGCATTTAACTAACAATTAGTTCATTTTTTCACAGAAAGCAGTATTGAAAACTTTGGGCTACTATAAGTTAAGGGAACAACAACTTTTAAAACATGCATTTTTTATTATATAATTGTAATTTCAAATTTTATATTTTATGCAATATTATACGATCATAATTCTATAATTTCATAAGCATCAAGTAAAAGATAGAATTCCGTCTATGTAATTGTTATCTAACCATCACTGACCTTTGGTTTACTAGATCGATTTCCTCTGGACACTTAGCAAAGTTTAAAATAATCATTTGTACTAGATAATTTTAACCATCGGTAATTTTTCCACATGGTATTCTTAGTTAAGACCATTGTCTTTGAACAATGATTTCGCACAATGGCAGGCCCTGTTCCGGTAATTATGGAAACAATTAATAGGAAGACACGATCGGAAGTGGTGCATGCGATATTCCGTTGTATCGCGATTTGATGCGCGCGCAATTCAAGTGTATATAATAAATATTGTTCTTTTCTTCTTACAGAGGCGGGATCCTCAATCAAGGTGCTGTATAAGTATGAAAAGGAAAGTTCGGAGTCGACGATGCGCGTAAACGGGCATTCGGAACAGAGTGCGAGGCAAGAAATGGGTAAGGCTGCTCTTTTTACAGTAATAGTGCTATCGTGATGAATTATTTATTGAAAATTGCAACAAAGTTAAGTTGTTCCCTCTACCGTAATAATTGGAGTATATTTCCAGTTAAACATCTCAATTATAGTAATTGGAACTTACAAAATGTTTGAAAACAAAGAAAATCAATAATTAAAAAATTATGAATAATAATTAATGACTCAAAAAAGAATTTAAACGATTGGAAATTAAAGAAATTGAAGAAAGTTTAATTTTTTTCTAAAAAAAATGTGCGTGTGTTAAAATAAAAGTAATGTAATTGCAAATAAATTGATTCGGACAATGTTCTCCTGTTGACCTGTGTGTCATTGATTTCTAGCAGAATGCTAAATTATGTCTGATCAAATTATATATAGTCTCTATCATATATATAGAATTCGATAGAATCCTCGCGCACAAGGACGCATTCCGATTAAAAAATGACGACGATTCGATGTGCACGCTTGCACACGCGTCACGTAACGCATTGTCTATGACACGATGGCACTTGTTACATAAGCCATTCAAGGTGGTATGATGACGTTATTCGAAGGTGCGTCCATAGTGTTCATCCTGTTCTTTCATTAATAACAATCTATCGGTTCTGAAACATAGCTAACGGTGCCTTCTGGAATTTCACGAAATTCTTCGCCTTCTTCTTAGCCTGAACTTTCTGCACAACGGAATATCTTCTCAATTCGCTTGTCGCAAAATTATGATGTCTGCATTGCGTCTCTCGAGGAAAACTCTGATCGGTTTTCATTGAGAAGAAAAATCTTTTCATCAAACGCACGATTGCTTGCCAAACCTATTTTCGTCATCGTCGTGAAAAATTGATTTTAAATCTGATACTGATAGAATATACACACGTGATTGAATAAGACAAAATGAATTTTTTATGTTTGATTACATCGAGAAAAAAAAATTCTAAATTTCAATAAATATTTATTGAATATATTTATATTTGAATGGTACCAATTAAATATTTATTAAACATAAAAATATATTTATTTGGTACAAAAAACATTAATTTGATTTAATAATCACTTCTTTTTATTAAGTAAATATTTATTTATTGTAAGTAAATGTTTAGTTGGCAATATTCAAATAAATATTTTTTAATTTAGGCTATTTTTTTCTCAATGTAACTTGAAAAGTAAAAATATGAATAGAAATTTATATGAGCAAATAAAAATATTTAAAAAATATTTAAAAAATATTAAAAAAAAACAGGAAAAAAGAAAAATTATAAATATTAAAAATTAAAAATTAAAATTCACGTAATACATCTGCAAAGCAGATTATTTAAACGTAAAAAACA
Organism: Atta cephalotes; assembly: GCF_000143395.1. Classification (NCBI taxonomy): domain Eukaryota; kingdom Metazoa; phylum Arthropoda; class Insecta; order Hymenoptera; family Formicidae; genus Atta; species Atta cephalotes. The sequence goes on along the minus strand of NW_012130113.1, from coordinate 800,460 downwards.
AAATAATAAATAGATCCAGAAATTTAATAGATTGGAAAAATGAAATAACGTCATCATTATTAGGCTAGATTGAATTCTGAAAAAATTCATTTAGCATCAATATCTTATTGAAATAACGCGGAAGTGTGAGATGGATGTAATTTATGTGTAACGATCAATTGAGTTCGTTCCATTGTTATCGTTATTTGTTTAATTGAGCGAGTGAAACAGTTACGCCCACGTATCGACTTACGGATTCTATCTAAAAATATATCGTCGATAACCAACCTGCAGTCGATTACTTTCACATCAGTTTTGTTTTGAAGTAGGTACAAAATATGATGAAAATCAGTAAACGTAATTTTTTAAATATATCAGCATTTATGTATAATGATTTCTGATAATTGATTAGCCGATAAATAAATTGATATCCTGTAAAATAAAAAATACGCTTATTAGATATGAAACTAAAATTATCATATCATGAATAATATAAATATATATTGGATTATCCGGAAAGTTCATGCCGACTAACCTATATAATTTAATAAATGTATACTAAAATTTAAATCTTCTGCGTTTCAATTTTCCTTCAAAATATAATATATAATAATATATAATATATATATAATAATATATAATATATATATAATAATATATAATATATAATATAATAATATATAATATAATATAATATATAATATATTCAAAAAATATCTAAAAAATATTTAAAATCACATAATTTAAAAAATGTGATATAGAGAATGTTAAAATTTAAACATAAAATATAAATCTTTATTACAAGTTTAAATTTTAAATTTTAAATTTTAGGCACACTAGTTAAAAAGTTCTTTTTAAAAAATATATCGTCTAACTTTGTTATTTATTGTTATTTTCGTGATAATGTAGGCAATCGTTATACAATTTGAAAGTTTGTGAAAGCCGAGAGAGAGAGAGAGAGAGAGAGAGAGAGAGAGAGAGAGAGAGAGAGAAGAAATAATAAGTAGTCGTGTGACGAACGTAGTAAGTTAAGTTAAGTACGTTACGTTATTGTTCGTTACGTAACGTTAATTTATTATTTTA
>NW_012130113.1:796169-799378 GCF_000143395.1 Atta cephalotes | reverse complement strand
AATTAGAATGCTGTGCAACGATGTAATTAAGATCGTATTGTCTTCGACGTAATTTATTATTCTGAAAGTTTCAGAGTAATCCTAGAAGCGAAATTTGTGTCGTTGCTTCACGTTTCAATATCTTCGCCAGAATTCTTGTCGAAGAACTATATAACGCTAATGTTTTTAATATAAATTAATAATTAAATAACTCATGCAGCACGTTATCAGTTTCATAATAATAATAAAAAATATTGGCTGTGATAGTTACTCTGTTTCGATACTTTTAAGTCGCTGCAATTGTAAAGTTACGCGATATGGAAATCGATTCGCTCCCCTTGTTTCCGCTTTTCATCTATCAATTCTTTCCGAATGTTGTGCAATTTTATAACAATGACTCGGGCCCCATTCAGCGATATATCGCGTTGATTTGTTGGCGAGCATCATGCCTAGAGATGATGCAACGTTTTTAATATCTTCTTCTTCTTCTACTTAAATTGAATCAATGAAAATTTTAGCGATGATTAAAACAGAGAATATAAGACTTCACTGAGAATCAACAAATTTATTTTAATATATGTAGTATTCATTCTTTGTTCTTCTATCTTATCTCTGACCATGACTAAGAAAAGTGGAATTAACAGTAATCATACACATCCGTGTCATACTTACAAGATTTTTTGTATTTTGAATTTGCTGTTTTTTGAAAAAAGTTTCACGTTTGAAACCATAACTAATATTCAAATTGAGAATCATGTAGGGGAGACCGGAACTGATTGTCTCATACGAGATTGATTGTCAAAATGTTTATAATTATAATTCAAACAGGATATGGCAGAAGAATTTCTTTTTTTGACTGTAAATTGCTGATATAATATTAATTTGTTGTGTAAAATGATTTACACTTCAAGCATTGTATATATTATTTATAAATAATATATAAATGATTGGTGAGTAAGTTTTTCCTTATCACCTATTTTATTGTTTGACGAAGTTTTTGGCATTATTAATCGCAATATCCCTGTATTCATAGAAAATGACATATCTTAAAAGATCTTTGCTACAATTAATTAATTAATCATTATCTTGACAAAGTTCGTGAATACAATTTCTTTTATTAAAAATTGCTATGTAGGATTGACCAAAATGAGATAAAATTAGGTGACAATTAATTTTAATATCTTTTAATAACTTTAGAGGACACGTTTTTAGAGAACATTTAGAGAAACATACACTTATAAATATATTATATTTCACATAAATATATATGTTTTTTCATTTTTCATAAAACTACGAAGTAGTTTGTATATGAGTATTGTATATGGAATAATTTTACAATATAGGGTATTTTCACCAGTTATTTTATAGAATTAAAACGCTTATCGATTTTTGTAGATTCCAAAGTGCCTGATCATTTATATCTATTCTTTGCATCTTCTGCTAATATCATCTGTACTGATGAAACATATAAGAGAAATAAACAGCTTGATTACATAAAAAAAATATAGAATCTAAGCAATTACCGTCCTAATTACAACATTATAGTGACCGTTTCGGACGGTAATGATGCCTTTCTTCGTTGCGACTTTTCTTGCTGCTGCTGTTGCTGCTGCTGTTGCTGTTTCTGTTGCTGTCGAGTGTCTCGTTTCATGTGCGTGTTCAAGTGCGAGTTCAGCAATACTTTTGTAGTAAACCATTTGTGACAATTCGTGCAAGGAAAAGGTCGATCACCTCTGTGCCTTCGTAGATGTACTACCAACGCGTACCGTTGAGTAAATCTTTTTTTACAAAGAGTGCATTCATGCGGTTTTTCGCCCCTATGTGTTTTACAATGTAGGGTTAAGTATTTTCGCGAGATAAAGCTTTTTCCACAAATGTCACAAACATAAGGCCTCTCGCCAGTGTGCGTGCGTTGGTGCTCAGTGAGAAAAAATTTGCTGGTTTTGGACTTGCCGCATATCGTGCACACATACTTGTTTTCCACGTCGTGGATCTTCATGTGCACCAGCAACACTTGTCTCTGAGAGAAACGCTTGTTGCACACCTTGCAGAGGTGTTCCGTTTCTGGCTGTACATAGTCCGGTTGATGTAATTTCGAGTGTAATCGTAGACCTTCGGGATGGCGAAATGTGACGTTACACACGTCGCACCGAATCAATTTTTTATTCGTATGCAACAACAGATGTAGCAGGCAATCGCTCTTGCTCTGGAATTGTTCGCCGCATTCCTCACATTGATACTTATAATTGATGCATATAATTGAAGATACGTTGTGGCTCTTCTGATGGGTGATTAAATCCTTTTTGTGGGAGGTCACGTAGTCACAATTGTCGCAACTAAAACAATCCTCGGCAACGTGTTCCTTCTGATGCTCACGCAGCTCCGACATCGTCATAAAACTACAGTCACAATTCTCGCAGACCAATTGCTCGTCCTGTTGCGGCTGCACTTTATCTTCTGAATGGGGCTCGTGCATCTTTAAATGTAAATTAAAAGCCTGTTCACGGATGAAATTGCCGCCACAGAATTCGCACTCTTATGAGCGAGCGTCGACTTCTTCTTCGATTATATGGAGTCTGCATGTGTTTCTACTTGATGATGTGCTTCTTCCTGATTATGCCTGATTATGACCTGCACTGTTGCCGATCCCGAGGCAGCACCATGAGTTTTGACACAAAATATCTGGAAAGAAGAGAGACACAAACGGAAGTCAATCAGTGCTTGTTCCTCGCTGCCTCTCTCGTTCTTTGTTATTGCCTTAATCCGATCCTACGTGGCAAGCGAGATATGTATAGGGATGATCAGCTGAACTCGTGCTCGATTGTATGGAGGTCAATAAAGCGCCTCACTTGTGATTTCCAGTATTTTCTTTATTACGTAACCATGTTCGCGTCGTTTTCTGTATTATATTATTCTGTATATACTATTCGTTGTACTTGCAACCTTGCTTACATAACCTTATAGCATACAAAATTTGCAACTACAAAATACCTTTTATAGTTTATACTTTTTTAATATTAATGTTGTATTTATATTGTGTTCGTTAATAAAATGCGGTCGTCTTAACAATACTAATTATATTAACAATCATACAAATTATATAACAATCATATCATATTTTTTTTCAAATACATAATCTCACTACTTTTTACTTAGAAAAAAGAAGTTTTTTAATGTGTTAGTTTGATATATATATATATATATATATATATATATATATATATAGTAGA
>NW_012130113.1:780548-795430 GCF_000143395.1 Atta cephalotes | reverse complement strand
ATATATATATATATATATGGACAATATAGGCTAACTCATTTCGAAGAATTGCGAGAGTGCATCGTTAGACAAGATACAGTCATCGTTTATTTAGATTCGCGAAAGAAAAATTGTACACAAAAATTCAAAGAAAATTCGTTCACGAAATTATCTAATGCTGCGAATATTAGCAAATAATTACAAAATAATCTCCAATAAATCAATCAGTAAAAGAGAAGTTTGAAATAATTTAAGAAATAATTAAAAAATAATTTAAAAAATAATTAATATGAGTATATAAATATAATATAATTAAAATATGAATGAGATTTTTAATTAAACGATATAAGTGAATTTTTAATTCATAAATAAAAATTTCTGAAATATATCGGACATAATTAAAATAGAAAAATAAAATAATTTGAAATTTATTTATTTTGTTTAAGAAAAAAACAGAAAACCGAAGGCAACATTAAGACGCTAAAAAAAACTCATTCCTTTAGAAATAGTTAAATTGAGGAAAATTATGCTCTATAAAAATTTATATTAAAAATTTCTGTCATAAAATATGTATACATTTAGACGATTCTCTTAATAAATAAGAATCAGGAGGTATAATCACAAAGAAAATAAGAATTAAAATTAAAAATTAAAATTAAAATTAAAAAAGGCTCCAAAGATTAAATCAATAAAGGAATGTGAAGCTAATAAGAATCGACATCAGTTATGTATCAAAAATAATATATGGCGTATCAATTACCAATTACAGATGTTTCGACCATATTAAGTCCACTTCAGAAAATAAGAGTTTAAATATTCTACTGTGTAAATTTGCTAAAAATCAGATATCCTAATGACACCGTTTTACAATAAAGCAACAATTAATTTAAGTGTTTATTCCTGACAATTAAACTTACCGTTTATCACCGATGCAAATCTCGCTGCTACGTTCTATTCACAGTTAATGGCGTGGCGTGGCCCGTCGTCATCTGAATCATCTCGACTATCTAGACCGTATTGATCGCGGCCTAAGCAGCTGGAGTCGGTCTGACAGTAACGTTGGGGCGGCCGCACGGAAAACACACGTGTTACAAGAGCAGCGCGGCACGATGGAGTCGAATTTGGCGTCCCTCACGAGGGGCGGACGAAGTCGTTGAAATTTGAAAGCGTGTAGTCACACCGGTCGTGCGGATCTCACGGACTTCTCTCTGACTTCCGATTTTCATTTCTCCGAGACGGAAGTGTCGTTTCCCGACGCAGCGCTTCCGTCGCTCGCGAAACGTGTTGTGGAAATTCCCGCCGTCAGAAGATTCGATGAATCCCGCTCGAATTGTTTTTACTGTGAAACGTGTGTGGAAATAAAAATTTTGCTTGACTAAACCAGTCACGCTCGTTTTATTCCTTTTACGCTCTTCCCGACCGTGTGCAAAGTGAAAGGTTTTCATGGTGATAGGGTTGATTCCGTTGTGTCATTTGGAAAAGGCTTTGTCGTAGTATATTTTGTTGTTTCTGAAAATTATTGGATACATCGTGTCAATTGCATTGAGTTTACTCTGCTCATTTAACGCTACTCTTCATATTCTTGTTTATCATATATGATATCGCGTTGCACAATTTGCAAGATATTGTTAAATTTTTGTGTAAATCCTGTGATCGTTGTTCGAGAAATTATTGGTAAGCGGAGTGATATTACAGCATGAATAATTTTATCGATACCCACACTTATCACCACTCATAAAATGATATTTCCTGATACATATTTACATTCGGAACCAATTAAGTAAAAATATTACAGCATACAAAAAATATATACAAAAAATATACAGCACATGTGTGCATGAGTTCAGTGCATAAAATTGTAATAAATTTCGATAAAATTTTACCTTAATCGCAAATATAGAAGGAAACTCCATGCTGCAAATAATCCCATTTTCATGCTTTGTGCCGAGAATATTTACCCTGATAGAAATTTTCATCGATGCTATATCCCTTGCCATAAGGAAAAAAAAGAGTCACTTCCGCGTTAGTACCCTATCGATCACAGGCGTTTTTCTGAAAAGCGTTGGAGATACGAGACACAAAGAGGCAGTCGTGTAAGTGCGAGGGTAAAGAGCCTACGGTCGATTATCGTTCATCTCGTCGAGTGGTTATCGCATCTTCTAGTGAGGAAAGCACTGACGCGGGAGGAAGAGAGGAACAGAAATTCCATGTTTCCTTTTCTCGGGCTCTCTACGAATCGCGCGAGGAAGTTACGATATGCGCGCGTTTATGTAACTTCAACTATATTCTCATAACTATCACGCGTTTCATGAAACGCGCTTTGGATCGTTACGCACGATTTGCTTTTAAACATTTCTTCACCGCTGTTATCATTACATCGGAGGGCAAAAGTCATATCCTTGCAACACATCATTCGTTATTACATGGAAAGAATGGTTTTGCTGATGTATTTAAAAATTTGACTTAGTAAATTTTATATAAATATAAATAATATAAATAACATAATATAAATATAAATATAAATATAAATTTTGTTAGATTATCAAAATTATAGTTAAGGACATTCAAGTTAAAATGTCGAAATTTTTTACAACATTGATCATTATTCTTGAGCATCCCACATAATTATTTGGATAGTCCAACAAAATTATTTTCAGATTTATACGCTAAGAGAAAAATGTATTAAAATTAAATAATTATTTGAATAGTATTAATTTAACATTTACTTTACAGCAAAATAAATTAAATAAAGTAAATAAAAAATGAGAGTTAAATCGCATAAATTAATTCTTGTACTAAATAAATACGTATTTAATAAAAGTATTATTAGTATTATTTAAGAGTATTATTTAAACAAATATTTATTAAAATTTAGTACATTCTTTTCTCACCGTATTTAAATTTTTAGTTATTTCAGCAAAGTGGTTTTTTTCGTGTACAGTAAATTATTCGTTGCGCTTCTTCGCGTTTTGCAAATCACAATTTAATTCGTTTAATTTAGGATTGATTACAATCTTCAAATCCAAACTGATCGAAGAATTCGTAAGAAGAGAGAAGAAACGCGACAGTTCCGCGACAACGTACGTTTACATGCTTGTAAATGTATTATATATTTATAGATGTCAGAGAAACGCGGCATAAATACATTTACATAAGATCATACACGTGAATGTCAATTTTTATTTTACTTTTAAAATACGACTGTTTAACATATGAACCGTTAATGGCCAATATGGCATTTGACTTGAAGAACGTCACTGAGTAACGTCTGCTTACTAAGCCCACGTGACACAGCTTGGCATTCGAATTCTCACCATTCGCGATCGCGTTTCAGTTTCGATAATATCGGCGGTAGGAAATAACGTTCTGCTTAACGTTCGTTTCGCCTTGTATTACGAATAATTTCTTCTTTTTTCTTGTCTGTATTAACCTTACGAAAGAAGTGTGCTAATTCAATATCTCTTCCATGTGTCTTAATTGCACTAATTGGTACTCAAATTAATAATAATGAGTGACATTTGTGATGAAATTGTTCTTCATTGTGTAACATTTGTAAAAAGTCTATTAATAATTTTCTATGAATTGCATCAATTTTCTTTAAATAAGATATAAACATATTTAGTAGATTAATTTTTTTAATCTTGAAGTGCTTCCTGAGTAAGAATAAAAAATTGTATATTTAAATATAATTCATAGTTTATATATTCTATTAAAATTATAGATAATGCAAAAAGATAATGAAATAAAATTATCCAATAACTAATTTTACGGAGACAGGACATTTCACTTTTGTTTGAAAGTGATTATTAACGTCGTAGAACTTCCGTGACCAAACTCATCACAATTAACGTATGCCTCATGCGTTTAGATGCGAGAGACATTCTTCTCATCGTCTCGTTTCTTTTGTCCTTGTATCACATGACTTCAACTTTTTTATAAATCTTATTTTGACTTTCTGTTTACTGACAGATATGCGAGTGCAGTTAGTTACTTTAGTCCCAAGCGAACAAGCTGATTTGTCAAATGAGAAAAAAAATTCGAAAATTGCTCTAAGTGAACTTTGGATATTAGTATCGATGAAGAGAATTGTTACAAGTGCGGCGAAAGATATGTTGGTGAAGAGTACATTGGCTCTGTTTGCGCTTGTTAATCAGTTCAATTGAATAACATATTAATACTCCGGGGTCATCGCGAGAGTTAATCGCAATGTCCACGCCGGACACGATGGATACCATCGACGAAGCGGAACAAGCGTGGCGTGAGTACAAAAATAATTCGTCGACATTTTTTTTAGATGCCACCTCGTCGAGTCGTGAAAAATCATACATGACCTTGTGACACATTCTCAGACGAATATTTTTAACAGGAATTAGTCTGTTAATATAATATGTGTATTAATATAAATTCTATACGTTTCTCTTGACTTTCAAAATGCTTTAAAAAATGCTGTAAAAATAAATTTTTTGGAATTAATGCGGATGCAGTAAAAAATATTTAAAAATTATTTTATAAAATTTAGTTACAATGCTACTCTAAATTCTCTAGCAAAGTATTTCTCTTTGTGGAAGCAATTCAGCTCTTTAAGCTCCGTTTCGACAGACTGATTTGCATTTATTGTAATACAATGATAATGTCATTTTGTTAGATAATGTAACAATGCAAAATGATGATTTATCGAAATTCAAATGCTGATTTTCGTTCAATATATTCTATGAATTGTAAATTGCATGGCCGACGAGATGATAAATACTGTGACAATGAATCGTGCGACAGCGTTTCTTCTTATTGCTCGTTCTGTTCACGGATATGCAATGCGAAAGATTCGGCCGATAGGTATGTAAAATTAAACGCTCGGCACACGCATGCACAATTCATGAGTCGATACCACGCGATTCGCTCGACACTGAGGGAAGAGTTTAATTTTTATCTTGACAGCACGTAGAAAACCGTGACCTAGTTTGAGCTATTTCTGTATGAAGAAGTTCGTAAATGAATATTTTTTTGACATGTTGGATAATCAAATATATCGCGTGCATTTTAGTTTCCAGCTGAACTGTATCAAAAGTATCAAAATGTCATAATATTTAGATTTTACATATACTTAGCTTACATATACTTAGCTTACGACATTGTAAACTAGAGATGTTATCATGCTAGCCATAAGGTTTGGTTATTGTGTCTATCGTGCAATTGAAGAATGATATTAAGAATAATATTAAAGTGAGTTTAATGACGTCATATTCATTACTCAATAAATAGTAATGCTATATATGAGGGAAAGATAGTAAGTCATACTTACAATATTAACAATATCATATCTTAATTTTTAATATTTCTGTTATTGATATTACAGAATGATAAATGTATATATAGAATATATAAACATAAATATATCTATTTAAAGTAAAAATTATATATTATGTTGCAGTGATTTTTTAATGTATTATTAATGTTATATATATCAATTTTATTTACAAGATTACTAAGTTCCAGTTAATTTCTTGTTATTTTATAAAACTATTTATTTTATTATTAATAATAATTTGTACTTGTATAAATATGTATGTAAATATATTCAACATAAATATTATTCCTATTCTTCCTAAATCTTTGCTCTGTGTAACACAGAATCGTATCTTTACTTTTATCAATAAAAATAAATTCTGAGAAATTCTGATAAAAAATGAAAGGTCAGAGATCAAAAGACGAAATTTAAGAGTCAAATAACGAGTGTCTAAACAGAATTTCTTTTTACGTTCCCAGATGAGATGCTGGAGTGTGAGACCGGATCCCTTTTAGGCAGAGTGGCGGATCTAGAAAGGCAATCCTTGGCGCAGAGGGACGAGATAGTTTGTCTTCGCGCCACTTTGGCGGACGCGTTAAGGCGAATTGCTCAGCTCGAGGCAAGAGAAAAGCGGGAGGATGACAGGAATGAGAGGAGAAACGAGAGGATGGTGTCCTCGCCTTTAAGGAACGGTCATGTACCTCTCAGAAGTAAGTTGGCAAAGCTGCACATTGATCATGGAAGCTCGTTAACGACCGATATCTAAATGCTTCATAATTTGAAATATCATTCTCCGTATATAAAACACTACCGGAGCAAAGCAATAATAAATTAATAATAAAAAATATTAACTAATAGAGATTATTAAATAATTTTATTTTTAAATGACAGCACATTATTATCGATTTTTAATTTTTGTACAGTTATATATTAAATTGTTTATTTATTGGAATGAATTCTATATCTCTCGATTACTTATATTCATACCTTTTTCTGTTATAATTTTGTTAAAAAAGCAATTGTTATAAATTTTCCATTTATGATATACAATGGAAGCATATAATAAAATTAATACGAAAAAAAAGTTAATTGTTAACTTCTCGATGATCACGCACAGTTCAAATTTCACAATAATAAACCTGGATCGATAATTGATTGACATGACTAAGATCATATCTTTTCGTTTGTGATAACGAAAGGAAAGCTGATTCGATTGATCGATGTGAGACCTGTGATGTAAACAATCGTCGGATTTGCCGCACCTTCGCTGGTAATCAAGCAAATGCATACCCTATTTCTCCTGATAATCGCCATTAAATATTTCAATTCAGTTATTTCATCAGTTATTGCATTATAATGTAATCTTACAATAATGAAAATTTTATATATATATCGATATTGACAAATTTGATACGATTATTTATATATCGTTTTTATTATCATTAATTACCAGTTTCAAAAGTCAAAATATGAATAAAATTGCACTTACATACAAAAATTTTATTATATGTTAAAATTATTATTTAATGATTATTAATATAAATAAGCTATTTTTTATTTCTTTGATTGAATCATTCTCAAATCATTATTTTTAATAAATTTAATTTAATAATTAAAATATAATTCTTAGCATAATTGAAAGTTTCTGTCCTTTATATCTAATATAATTAATAAAATTAGTCCCCTGCTATTTTACTATCAGAATACAAATGACATGTTTTTATGAAACATGTTTCTTCTCACTTAAAGTGTTGATTGCACATATATCTATAGCGAAAATATACATTTTATCCTGGCATGTAATATCACATCGTAAAATAGCGACAAAAATTCATCGCAGTATTGCAAGGCGCAAATTAATATGTCGACGTAAGTGCGAATGGCGATCATGCACGACATGCAATCTAAGTCAGGCGTGCATTTCCAGCGAACTCGTGCACGGATACCTCTAGAGTAGTCTAGAGTTTCGTACGTTATGACAGAAATTACGGATGCGAGGAAGCCTCGCGAGATCGCGAGTGTTCGAACGTCTGGAAGTGAAACTCGAGCTGGGTGTTGTACCTGTTGGCACGCGACGGTTTTAAGGTCACGTTCAGTTTCGCCCATTGCAATCGAGAAACCCACTCACGAACGTGAATGGATTCACGTAATTGTTCGTTAGTCTTCAGCATTCGTGCAGACCTTGGAAGAGAATTCTTTATTCTGCACGAGAATTCGGGAATGATCGAAATGAATACTGGAATGCTGACGAATGAAGGGAAAAGTCATAATATGCTGTCATACATTTAGACATTGTAAAGTAAGAATAATGATCATTCGTTCATTTTAACTGTTATTAAATTATGTTTCTGTGGAATATACATGGAAAGAATGATTTTATTGATGTATTTAAAAATTTAGCTAGAATTGAAAATAATTTTGTTGAAGCATAAAAATAATTATGTAGAAAACTCAAGCATAATGAACAATGCTACTAGAAATCTTGACATTCTATCAATCATCTTGAGTATTTTACATAATTATTTTGATAACGTAATCTAATAAAATTATTTTCAGATCCGTATTTTTTTTTACTAAATTTTTAAATATCTTTATCAAAACTTTCCATGTATATCATAATTCAATCGCTCTTTTTATTTTGTCACATGTACGTACATTTTAATCGTTATTAAATCTAATTTCATTGACATAATTATTTTATGAAGAAAGTAACGTAATTAAAATGAAAATGGAAACACTCTTGTCTCGTTAATTCTCTCATGCAAGGTGTCAGCTTGCGAACGCGAATAATTTTCTAATTGTTTTCTTTATATTCTCGTGATTGAAAGCATGCGAATATTCCTTCGGCCCCTGTCAGACAAACTGCAGGAAATGAAAATCAGAATCGCGCTGACGTACATAAATTATTGTGCCGAGAGCATCCTTAACTTAGCTCTTAGCAATTGATGAACATAGGAAAGATGTAATACATCACGGAAGGCGTTATAAATATCGTGCACCGTTACACCGCTATTGAAACCAATCACGCGGTTACATTTCGCTATGTCGCGTGTTATGCAATATCCGAAGTTTAACGCAAAAAGCAGAAGATCTTGTTACAATTGAAATGCTGTATTTAACAATGAAACAATTGCCGATGCCTTTTTGGCTTTATTAATCATTTCAATTTTTTCTTTTTTATATATATATTTGTATTAGCTGTATTAAAAAATATTGAAAATAGATGAATACAAATAATTCTGATTAATTTTTTTCACTATTAGAATTCTCTAAATTGAAGTGAAATCTCACTCTAAAGAATGAAAATTAAACCAGTCTTAAAAAAGAATGGCTCAATTTTCAATCTAAAAATTTTAGAGATAAACAAAGATAGGCAAATAATATCAACTTGATATTTTCAGCAATTAATTAAAACGAAATATCGATGGCTCTAGTTAAAGTAGATTAGTAGTTCCGATACAGAATATTTTTTTTGTTTATTTAAAATATTTCGAATAAGAGCAAAAGTTATTTTCAGGTCAAAATTCGGTGCCACAAAAGGACTTGAGGCTGCGTCAGACCGGTGGCCTCAGAAATTCCTCTTCTTCGGGATCATCGCAGGATGTTCGTGATGCGACGTCCAGTCCGAGACGGCCTGCCAGCTACGTGCATCCCTCCCAACTTCCTCAAAGGTAAGATCCGTGAAAACTAATACTGTAAATTGTATTTAATGTTAACAAAGAGAAATTTAAAACTGAACGGTCAGTTTCTTAGGTTGGCAAACAGATCAGAAGGACAGCTGCTTCAGGACAGTTTGCTGAAGTATCTAAAAATTTAGCTATAATAGATACAGACCTGAATTGTTGGATCATCAAAATAATCATGTAGGACATTCAAACTGCTAGAATGTCAAAACTTTTTCTAGCATTGCTCATAATTGAAATTCTTACGTAATTATTTTAATTTAGCAAAATTGTTTTTAGATCTGTATCTAATTCTTTTAAATACTACAGCAAAATTATTCTTTATATATAGATAAAGATTTCATATCATTTTCATGTAAAGATTTTATACAGAATGTATAAAATGTCCAAATATCGGACATTCTTCTAGTTGTATTCGCTTTTTCTCCTTATTTGACTTATTCTCTCCTTTCATATTCTAGAGCTATACTTTTAAATAATTTGTGTTTCGTCTTTGTTTTAGTTAATTACTTTTTGTTTCAGGAGATCTGTCCACTATCAGTCAACGGGCTCTTTACATTCCGATAGTCCGAGTAGTAGTAGTGTTTCTCCGGTGCCATCGCCAAGCCCTAGAGCTACGCCACTGCCTGTAGCCAGGTAAGAAATCTAAACTATAATTTAATGTAAAATAAACCGTAAATTAAATTGTCGCAATTTATGCCACAAAATAGAAATCCAAAAAACCCAAAAAACTGTGGAAATTATAATATTAATTTTAAATACGTATATACTTTTTAACTTCCAAGTAAATCGATTTTCCGTCCCAATTGCAAGAACATACCAGTAGTAGATTATTCTCATTGCATATTGTTAATTATGTGTTGCGTGTATGATTGCGTATGTGTGTTCTCTTTTTAGTGTTACCGTCACGTTAATGAACATTCGCTGTTTAATTAGTAGCGATATATTTCAATGTTCTTAGAGCGTCATTACGACGTTATGCGATGCGTGTATATATGCATGATGCTGTTGTACGAGAATTGAATTCGATGTCTTAGATCGCCCACGGCAAGATCAAACGGACCGCCACAAAGTAGCCTAAGAAGAGCGAAGAGATGGTCGTCCACTGGTGATTTTACACATTCTCCGCAAAATCAGGGAAGCAATTCCCAGCTCGTCGGTACCAGGTTAGCTCACAGCTAATAACGTAACAGTAAAACGCACCGTTTGTCTGCTATTTGTGATTTTGTTCACATTTCACTGATCACACGAGTTTAACTTTTTGTTATCACCATCACTGTTTTTCTTGCTTCCTCTCTCATAAGCGATCGAGCGCGTTTTCCCATCAAGAAGACGTTATCTCTCGTTTCTATTGGTCAGAAAATTACTATTGCTTCGTCTTTTATGCGCTATTATGTTTTTTCTTACATTGTATCTGCGCAGGTACATAGAGCTTAATTAAATATTATTTTTTCTTCTGGTTGATCGTACTATGCAACTTGAAAGAAAGTTTCCCGTCGAGAAACCGTCGTTTCTCGCGTTCTATTGGTTAGAAAATTACTACTATTGCTTCGTCTTTTATGCGCTGTTATGTTTTTTCTTGTATTGTATCTGCACAAATACATTAAACTTAATTAAATGTTACTTTTTCTTCTCGTTAATCATACCACTATAATTTGAAAAAAAAACTTATAAAAAGTAAAGCTTACAGATTGATCGCAAGAAATAGGAGATTCAGCAGTAAATTGTAGACTTCAGTACAAGAATGAGATAAAAAAATCTGTAATTTTTAAAGTCTATTTTACGAGTGCCTATTAAGTTGTATCTAAAGTAGATTTTAAAATTATGGCTGAGTCTAATTATTCGGAAAGAAAAGATCCTATTCTAATCTCTTTTAAAATTATGCTTGAAGCACATCGAATCGACGAATCGAAGAATCTCTTTGTCTATCAATCAAACCTTCAAGTACGCGGGAAACACGCCGATCGCATTAGAGACGGTTCTCCATTTCTTTTCTTTTTCTTCCCTGTATTGTTTTGCACCGCATGGTTTTCGTTTGGATTTTCGTTCATTATAGATTGTCTGCGTCCACCAAGTCCCTGTTCAACCTGTTCAAGCCACCGGCGATGAACAACGTCAAGCACGGGTAAATAATATACCAGACTTTACACAACTTACTGCCGTATCTGGCTTCTCCGTAGCCGTGTTTAGACGACCCGCCGCGCAGTGATCGCGAGGTCGCACGTGCACACGCTTCTTCGATGCACGTGCGCGCCGAACGGTCTTTACGATGCAATTTCGTTCCTCCGCAGGTGAGCGCGCACGGTAAAGACCTCGCTTAAAACACAGGCGTTAAACGCACGTGTAGAATTTCCTGTGGGTTATCGCCATGATATATATCTGCATGACACACGATCTGCGGGATATACGATCGTAGAGGCAATTGATCTCGATCTTGTAGATTACGGATCGAATTTGCTTATCTCTTTATAAGTGAATAATCGGTGGAATATTGAAAGAGAGGCTTCACGAATTTTTAAATAGCGCTTATTATTTAATAAACATCTTGATCATTTTTTAATACTTCGATTCTTTAACAGATATTTTATAGAAATTGTAAAAGATGCCTGTAGAATTCATCTAAAAATTTTATTAAAGTTTCCTTAAAATCGTAATAACATTCTACAATAAATAATACTTATACTTTTAACGTTTTAATAAGAAATTAACTAATTACAGTCGAATGTGAGAAGAATAATCGACTATGACTGGTTAATTTCTTATGCTTAAGATTTTAGAGTTTAGATAATGGCTTATTGTAGAAAATGCTTTGCAAGGCATTATTAGTGCCACACGTATTATAATTCGTAAATAGATAAAAAGATAATGTAAGGATAAACTAATCTTCAGAATATAAGGCTAAATCAACCTTATTGCATTTATAATTTTTATAACATAGCAAAAAAGAATTCGCTTCGTGCTAACGAGTACTAATTTTTAACGTTTGCCGATTCGTTGATCGGTATCGCAATGAATACCCGTTAAATGGGAAGTTATCGTGCCGCATGCGTTTGCATGTAGCACAGCATGTATATATTATCACAGTATTGGCACGTTAATTATTGCAATACACATTACTGTTCTGACCTTCAATTTAGCATGCAAATGTTATGCACAGATTTTCTTAAGATTGTGAAACTTCCAGCTTGGCAGAAGTGCAGTTCAAAGAGGCGTGCATACCTGATGTGATACGTAAAAGCTACATTTTAAATTTAAATGTCATGCCTGGGATTGTTTTGCATCGTTACTTGGATCACGGTCAACATTAATCGCACGTTTTAATTGCGTTCTCTATAAAAACTATGTCATTATTTGTTTTGAAACTGATACACATAGCGGAAAGTTTATTATCGCATCTATGATGCTTCTCGCGCTAATAAATTGAATTGAAAGAATGAAATTATACATTTTGTACTTTACGCTGTGAAAGCGATTTAGTAATTGTGTGCAATAGTGCACTATTGTAATATGATCATATAAATATAGAAGATAGTATTCCATGATGTCACATAATCAGAAGACAAGTAAGTGGTATCATTTGCATAGGCATTATTCATTTTAGTCGTATAAATAAATGTTATTAATTTAGCAAAGTAAATATTTTATAATCGGATATTATGATCGTCTACCTATTGTAAACAAAAAGATAGCTAAAAAGTCGTTTATCCGAAGACACTTTCAGGCAGCGTTTTTTTGTCGACATTTCCGGTATGCTCGTGATACCATGACGTCGTGCACACCAGGAAACACAATATGCATGGGTTGTGCAACAGCAAGGGGAATTGCGATTCACTTTCTTCGGTAACGCAATGGCGCTTCGCACTAGGCGTTAAATGAGCCGTTAACCACGTGGTCCTCTTTCCATACCTGTTGCCTTCTCGCATCATTCAACGTCAAAAATAGAGTCGGAAGTGCTTTACTCTTGCCTGCTCGTTGCATTGTTATGAGTGAACTACTTCATTTGAATTTATTGATCAGACGAAGTAATATAAGAATATGTAAATAAGTTATCACGGGATAACGTGACGATCTGTTATCATTTCTGTGTGTACTCATTTTTTTATATAGAAAAATATTTTTTTACGTAGAAATTTTTTATGTAGGAAAATATGCTTAACTTGTAAATATAGAATGATTTAATATAAGGATTGCCTTAATTAATAAATATGATTTAAGTTTTTCTTGTATAAAAGTTTTTTATACAAGGAATCTCAAATACTAACTGAAACAATTATAAATCGAAATAATCCTATTTTTGGTTTTTAATTCTTAATAATATTAAGTGCAAATTTTTGCAAATATGTTATTTCAATATTTATAAATCGCGCATTTATACGGCTTATTAGACTTTTATTAATTAATTTCTTGAAATTTATTAATTAAAATTCGTGAATGTGACAATAAATATGAAAGCAAAAGTAGCGAAGGTCCCGATTTCGAAGAATTTGGTCAAGGCTACATAAAATTCTCCGCTATCTTGTTCTGCATCATATTGATTCGCTTTTGCTTGGCATTTATTTTATTGCATGCGTCTTTTATTATACAATTTTATGCTACAAAAAAAAAAATACATTAAAGAATCGGAATCTTTAAGATTCCGTTTAATCGCTAAGATATAAATCATGAAATCGGTGCAGCTTTGTTAAAACACGTCTGAAAAATCGAGATAAAGAGATTGAAAGTTATATATCCTTTACGTTGCTTTATGAAGCAACCTTCCTCGCCCTTAATCGTGAAAATGAGATTAAAATAAGTCTAAAAACTTTTAACGCAGAACGAGAAAGTAGTTGTAATTCATGCGTAATATCAGAAAGAACAAAAATAGAAAAAATAAAAATTGACGTAACAGCTCACATGTTACTTCGATCGCGAAATAATAAAGCCGACTCATTATTCGCGTGAGTCATTCGTCGCGGTTACCAGACCTCATCGACACAGAAAGCCTGGCGAATTCGTTCAGTATAGTGCGAGCAGTGCGATCGGAGAGTACGTCAGTCGACGAGCAGGGTCGAGTTTACTTTTAGCTTTTTGTAGGAGTTCATACAAAGTGAAAAAAATCGTCGTTATTATCGATTTGCAACACGTAAGAAAAACTATTTAATGCCGCTATAATTAATCGATTTTAATCATAAGATACAAAATTGTCTCAAAATATAGACACTAAATAAATGATAGATATTTTAAAAAAGAGATAAGAGAGAGAATTTTAAGAAAAAAATATGAAGACATTTTTTTTATAAAATTTAGATGTGTAAAAAATAGAGAAAATAATATGTCGCTAGCAGAAAAAATTTATCGATTAGATCGTTCGAATGCATTTTTATTCGTCTTATAAAAATAAGTTTCGTTTACATTTTGGGTTTTTTAAATGTAAGATTTAGTCGGAAAATAAATTTAACAATAAGAACAAATAAGCAAACATAAACGAGCAATTTCTTTATAGCACTAGAGACATGCAGTATAACGAGGAGGAAGGCACCGTTCGTATGTATCTACGCGGTCGGCCAGTCGTTCTTTACGTCCCCACATCCATGATGGAATCCTACGACCTTCACAAAGTTAGCACGCCGCCGCAGAGCAAATTGAAGCTTGACTGGGTCTACGGTTACCGCGGCCGCGATTGCCGAAGCAATTTACACCTGCTGCCAACCGGCGAAATCGTATATTTCGTCGCGGCAGTCGTTGTTCTGTATAACATGGAAGAACACAGCCAGAGACATTACTTAGGTCATACAGACGATGTTAAATGGTAAATGAGAAAATGGGAAAAAGATGTGACATTAGTTTTTATGAAGAAAAATATCGCAGCAATTAAATGTCTGATGAGTAATTATTTAATCGTTAATAATTTAATGATTGTATTGAACTCATTAATGCAATATATTATATATTATATA